>NC_091979.1:199766879-200066879 GCF_044704955.1 Pristiophorus japonicus | reverse complement strand
GGAGACGGACAACTCCAACCGGTGGCTTATGCCTCCAGGTCGCTCTCCCAGGCAGAGCATGGGTATGGCATGGTCGAAAAGGAAGCACTCGCTTGCATTTATGGTGTGAAAAAAATGCCCCAATACCTTTTCGGCAGACCGTTCGAGTTAGAAACGGACCACAAGCCGTTAACTTCTCTGTTGTCCGACAGCAAGGCGGTCAATGCAAATGCTTCAGCTCGCATACAGCAATGGGCTCTCATGCTGGCTGCGTATGGCACCGGCCAGGCACCGAAAACTGCGCTGACGCACTCAGCAGGCTTCCCCTGGCCAGCACCGAGTGGGTGGCGGAGCAAACCGCTGAGATGGTCATGGCCGTTGAGGCGTTTGGCACCGCAGGCTCCCCCATCACAGCCCGCCAGATCAAACTCTGGACCAACAGGGACCCCCTCCTATCCATGATAAAGAAATGTGTCCTGACGGGAGATTGGGCGCCCACGCATGGGGCATGCCCCAAGGAGGTCAGACCATTTCAGAGACAGATGGATGAGCTCTCCATCCAAGCCGACTGCCTGCTATGGGGCAGCCGAGTGGTCATGCCCCAGAAGGGGAGGGAAGCATTCATCAGGGAACTCCACAGCGAGCACCCTGGCATCGTGTTAATGAAGGCAATTGCCCAGTCACATGTGTGGTGGCCGGGGATTGACTCAGACCTGGAACACTGGGTTCGCAGGTGCACGATGTGTGCCCAGCTGGAAAACGCCCCCAGGGAAGCCCCGCTCAGCCCGTGGCCCTGGCCCACCAAGCCTTGGTCATGCATTCACGTGGACTATGCGGGCCCGTTCATGAGAAAAAAGTTCTTGATAATTGTCGATGCATACTCGAAATGGATCGAGTGCATCATATTAAACTCGTGCACGACATCCATCACCGTGGAGAGCCTGTGCACGGTTTCCGCGACCCACGGCTTACCGGACATTCTGGCCAGCGACAATGGCCCATGTTTCACCAGCCATGAATTCCAGGAGCTTATGTCGGGTAATGACATCAAACATGTCCAGACGGCACCATTCAAGCCGGCTTCCAATGGCCAGGTGGAATGTGCGGTCCAAGTCATAAAGCAAGGCATGCTCCGCATCCAAGGACCCTCTCTGCAGTACCGCCTATCGCGCCTCCTGCTGGCCTATAGGTCCCGGCCACACTCGCTCACGGGAGTTCCGCCAGAGCTCCTCATGAAACGTACGCTCAAAACGCGGCTGTCCCTCATCCACCCAACCCTGGCAGACATTGTTGAGGGCAAGCGCCACTCCCAAACCAAGTATAGGAATGGATGATCCGGTATTTGTACTTAACCATGCATTGGCACCCAAGTGGCTGGAGGGCACCGTAATTGGTAAAGAGGGAAACAGTTTCATAGTGGTCAGACTCAGTAATGGGCAGATATGCCGCAAACACTTAGACCAAGTAAAGAAAAGGTTCAGCATAGACACCGATGAACATGAAGAAGAGCATGAGATGTCAACCACACCACTGCCAGTGGACGAGCAACAAGGACAATCACCAGCATGCACAGTCCCTGCAGCCAGCCCGGATAGGCCGGAATCACCTCAGGTGACAGAAACGCATTCCAAGGCTCAGCCACCAGAGCCCCAACTGCGGTGCTCCACGAGAGAGCGTCGACCACCTGATAGACTTAATCTTTGAGTCAAAAAGATGTGAGGGGGGAGGTGATGTCATGTATGTAACCAGCATACTACTGTAACCCTTATACAATTGTAACCCTCATGTAACCACTACATACTGTACATACTTACTAGAAATGCACACCTTGACCACAGGAGGTGTACTTGTGGGAGACACTCCTTACCTGGAGATTCAGGTATATAAGGGGAGGTCCCTCGCAGGGCCAGCACTCCTTGGTCCAGGTAATAAAGGTGAAGGTCACAGAGTGATTGTGTCTGCAGTACATGCCTTGTGTGATTATGTTTAAGAGTTAAGGACTCAACAGAATGGAATTCCAGTATCCATGGAATTGGACACGGGTGCGAGTCAGTCTATCATGAACAAAAAGGCTTTCGAGGGGCTGTGGTGCAACAAGGCACACAAGCCCAAGCTGAGCCCTATTCATACCAAGCTGAGAACTTTCACTAAAGAGCTAATCCCTGTAATTGTCAGTGCAGCAGTAAAAGTCCCCTATGATGGAGTGGTGCACGAACTACCACTATGGATTGTACCAGGAGATGGCTCCACACTGTTCGGCAGAAGCTGGCTGGGAAAAATCCGCTGGAACTGGGATGACATCCGAGTGCTTTCATCCGTCGGCGACGCCTCATGTGCCCAGGTTTTGAGCAAGTTCCTGTCATTGTTTGAGCCAGGCATCGGAAATTTCTCTGGGGCGAAGGTGCAGATCCACTTGGTTCCCGGTACATGACCCATCCACCACAAGGCACGTGCGGTGCCATAAATGATGTGAGAGAAAGTGGAGATCGAGTTGGACAGGCTGCAACAAGAGGGCATTATCGCGCCGGTTGAGTTCAACGAGTGGGCCAGTCCGATTGTTCCGGTTCTCAAGGGCGATGGCACGGTCAGAATTTGTGGGGGCTATAAAGTAACGATTAACCATTTTTCGCTGCAGGACCAGTACCCGCTACCCAAGGTTGAGACACTTGAAGTGTGTTTTCCTAGCGCTAGAGGTCGCATTCATAGGGAGAAGTATTGTGTTCCTAACACAGATGAGGCTGCACACAGGGAGGTTAAAGCAACAGTGACCTCAGTCTTTAATAAGACACTCCAGAGTGAGGAACAGGCCTTAGGGGCCGGCTTATATACAGTGCTCCCAAGGGATGCTGGGATTGCTTGGGACTTCAGGGGATGAGTTCCCAGGTGGTGGAACATGGGAGTGCATGCTTTACAGATACACAACATCACTCCCCCACAAAGTCAAAGTGAAAACTATTTACAAGGTGAGGCGGTCAGGAGTCTTTCTCTCCCTGGTGGACCGCCTCGGTACAAATATCTGATCTGGTGTGTTGGCTGTGGCCTTGCTGGGCTGGAGTGTTGCTGGCCCTGCAGGGCTGCTAGGTGAGCCTGGCCTTGCTGGGCTGTTGGGCGTGATGGGTTCGATTTCCTGGTCCGGGGTGGTGTCATTGATCCTTTGGGTGTATGTTGTGGGCTCGAAAAAGGTGGTGTCTGCTGTGGGTTGTTCAGGGCAGTCTGTGAATCGCAGCCTCTTTTGGTCCAGATGCTTTCTGCAAATTTGTCTATTGTCTAGTTTAACTACAAACACCCTATTCCCTTCTTTAGCTATCACCGTGCCCGCGATCCACTTGGGACTATGTCCATGGTTAAGCACATACACAGGATCATTCAGATCAATTTCCTATGACACAGTGGCGCGACCATCATTTGCATTGTGTTGTTGCCGCCTGCTCTCTACCTGATCATGCAGGTTGGGGTGAACCAGTGAGAGTCTGGTTTTAAGTGTCCTTTTCATGAGTAGCTCAGCCGGGGGCACCCCTGTGAGCGAGTGGGGTCTCGTGCGGTAGCTGAGCAGTACTCGGGACAGGCGGGTTTGGAGTGAGCTTTCTGTGACTTATTTAAGGCTCTGTTTGATGGTTTGTACTGCCATCTCTGCCTGCCCACTGGAGGCTGGTTTAAATGGGGCCGAGGTAACATGATTGATCCCATTGTGGGCCATGAATTCTTTAAATTCGGCACTGGTGAAACATGGCCCGTTGTCACTGACCAGTATGTCAGGCAGACCATGAGTGGCAAATGTGGCCCTCAGGCTTTCAATGGTGGCGGTGGCGGTGCTTCCCGACATTATTTCACGTTCAATCCATTTTGAAAAGGCATCCACCACCACCAGGAACATTTTAACGAGAAACGTGCCTGCATAGTCGAACTGGATCCTCGACCATGGTCTGGAGGGCCAGGACCACAAACTTAGTGGTGCCTCTCTGGGCGCGTTGCTCAACTGAACACATACGCTGCATTGCCGTACACAGGACTCTAAGTCAGAGTCAATACCGGGCCACCACACATGGGATCTGGCTATCGCTTTCATCATTACTATACCCGGGTGTGTGCTGTGGAGATCCGAGATGAACGTCTCTCTACCCTTTTTTGGTAGCACTAAGCAGTTACCCCACAACAGGCAGTCTGCCTGAATGGACAGCTCGTCCTTTCGCCGCTAGAATGGCTTGATTAGCTCCTGCATTTCAACGGGGATGCTGGCCCAGCTCCCATGCAGTACACAGTTTTTTACTAGGGACAGCAGAGGATCTTGGCTGGTCCAAGTCCTAATCTGGCAGGCCATGACAGGTGATTTATCATTTTCAAATGCTTCCATGACCATTCCACCCCCGTGGTGGGCAATGGTAGCCGACTGAGAGCATCCGCACAGTTCTCGGTGCCTGGCCTGTGGTGGATGGTATAGTTATACGCTGATAGCGCGAGTGCCCACCTTTGTATGCGGGCTGAGGCTTTAGTATTTATCCCTTTGTTTTCAGCGAACAGGGATGTGAGGGGCTTGTGATCGGTTTCCAGCTCAAATTTGAGGCCAAACAGGTACTGATTCATTTTCTTTACCCCAAACACACAAGCGAATGCCACTTTCTCAATCATGCTGTAGGCCCTCTCAGCCTTAGACAAACTCCTGGAAGCATAGGCGACAGGTTGCAACTACCCCACAACGTTAGCTTGTTGTAATACATATCCGACTCCGTACGACAACGCGTCACATGCTAGCACAAGTCTTTTACACGGGTTATACAATACAAGCAGCTTGTTGGAGCATAAAATGTTTCTGGCTTTCTCAAAAGCAATTACTTGTTTTTTTTCCCCATACCCAGTTCTCACCTTTGCACAATAACACATGTAGGGGCTCTAAGAGGGTGCTTAACCCAGGTAGGAAGTTAGTTGAGGAGTCTCAGGAATGACCGCAGCTCCGTGACGTTCTGTGGCCTGGGCGCGTTCCTGATAGCCTCTGTCTTGGCGTCTGTGGGCCGAACGCTGTCCGCCGCGATCTTTCTCCCCAAAAACTCCATTTTTGTTGCCATGAAGACGCATTTCGACCTCTTCAGCCGCAGCCCTACGCAATCCAGTCGCTGGAGAATCTCCTCCAGGTTTTGTAGGTGCTCAGCGGTGTCCCGACCCATGACCAATATATCGTCCTGAAAGACCACCGTGTGTGGTACCGACTTGAGTAGGCTCTCCATGTTTCTCTGGAAGATCGCTGCAGCCGACCAAATTCCAAACGGTCATCTGTTGTAGATGAACAGTTCCTTGTGCGTGTTGATGCAGGTGAGGCCCTTCGAAGACTCCTCCAGCTCCTGCGTCATGTAGGCCGAAGTCAGGTCGAGCTTGGTGAATGTCTTGCCTCCCGCCAGCGTCGCAAATAGGTCGTCTGCCTTAGGTAGCGGGCATTGGTCTTGTAGCGAGAAACGATTAATAGTTACTTTATAATCACCGCAAATCCTGACCGTGCCATCACTTTTGAGTACTGGAACAATCGGGCTGGCCCACTCGCTGAATTCCACTGGGGAGATGATGCCCTCGCATTGCAGCCTGTCCAGCTCGATTCCACTCTCTCCCTCATCATGTGAGGTACCGCTCGCGCCTTGTGCCTCTGGGACCAAGTGGATCCGCACCTTCGCCCCGGAAAAGTTTCCAATGCCTGGCTCAAAAAGGGAAGGAAATTTGTTAAGAACCTGGGTACATGAGGCCTCATTGACATGTGATAGCGCTCAGATGTCATCCCAGTTCCAGCGGATTTTGCCCAGCCAGCTCCTTCCAAGCAGTGTGGGGCCATCGCCTGGGACAATCCAGAGTAGCAGTTTGTACACCGTGCCCTCGTAGGTGACCTTGAGCATGGTGCTGCCCAGGACAGTGATGAGTTCTTTGGTGTACGTTCTCAGTTTCGTGTGGATGGGACTCAGGGCTGGTCTGAATGCCTTGTTGCACCACAGTCTCTCAAACATCTTTTTGATGGATTGGCTAGCGCCAGTGTCCAGTTCCATGGCTACGGGTAAGCCATTCAATTTTACGTTTAGCATTATAGGTGGACATTTCGTCGAAAATGTGTGCACCACGTGTACTTCCGCATCTGCCTCCTCTCTCTGAGGCTCAAAATTGCTTTGATCCACCATGGACCGATCTTCCTGTACCATGTGATGGTTAGCAGGTTTTGCAGAGCTTGCAGCTCGTTTGCAAGCTCGTTGGAGGTGCCCCATTGTCCCACAGCTCTTGTAAACATACCTTTTGAAGCAGCATGAATAGGCTGAATGGAAGCCTCCACAACGCCAACAAGGTGTGAATTGCTTTGCATTCATCCTTTGTTGGGGACTTTGAGTCATCTGGGTCACCTGAGGCCTGCTAGCAGTTGCAGGTTCGTGGTTTCTGCCCTGTAGATTTCTGCTCTCAAACACAGTTCCAGTTAATTTATGAACATTGCTAGCATTTATGTGCTGAGAGATTTGTTTGGCGTTATCACTGGTGGACATAAACGCCTGTGCTATCGCAATGGCCTTACTGAGGGTCGGTGTCTCTACAGTCAAAAGTTTTCACAGGATGGTCTCGTGGCCAATGCCCAGTACAAAAAAGTCTCTGAACATTTACTCCAGGTAGCCATCAAACTCACATTATCCTGCAAGTCTTAGCTCGGCGACGTAGTCACCTCTTTCCAAATGCGCTGCTATGACATCCTTAATAATTGATTCCATCATTTTACCCACTACTGATGTCAGGCTGACCGGTCTATAATTCCCTGTTTTCTCTCTCCCTCCTTTTTTAAAAAGTGGGGTTACATTGGCTACCCTCCACTCGATAGGAACTGATCCAGAGTCTATGGAATGTTGGAAAATGACTGTCAATGCATCCGCTATTTCCAAGGCCACCTCCTTAAGTACTCTGGGGTGCAGTCCATCAGGCCCTGGGGATTTATCGGCCTTCAATCCCATCAATTTCCCCAACACAATTTCCCGACTAATAAGGATTTTCCTCAGTTCCTCCTTCTTACTAGACCCTCTGACCCCTTTTATATCCGGAAGGTTGTTTGTGTCCTCCTTAGTGAATACCGAACCAAAATACTTATTCAATTGGTCTGCCATTTCTTTGTTCCCAGTTATGACTTCCCCTGATTCTGACTGCAGGGGCCTACGTTTGTCTTTACTAACCTTTTTCTCTTTACATATCTATAGAAACTTTTGCAGTCCGTCTTAATGTTGCCTGCAAGCTTCCTCTCGTACTCTATTTTCTCTGCCCTAATCAAACCCTTTGTCCTCCTCTGCTGAGTTCTAAATTTCTCCCAGTCCCCAGGTTCACTGCTATTTCTGGCCAATTTGTATGCCACTTTCTTGGCTTTAATACTATCCCTGATTTCCCTTGATAGCCACGGTTGAGCCACCTTCCCTTTTTTATTTTTACGCCAGACAGCGATGTACAATTGTTGTAGTTCATCCATGCGGTCTCTAAATGTCTGCCATTGCCCATCCAGTCAACCCCTTAAGTATCATTCGCCTATTATTCCTGGCCAATTCATGCCTCATACCTTCAAAGTTACCCTTCTTTAAGTTCTGGACCATGGTCTCTGAATTAACTGTTTCATTCTCCATCCTAATGTAGAATGCCACCATATTATGGTCACTCTTCCCCAAGGGGCCTCGCACAACGAGATTGCTAATTAATCTTCTCTCATTATACAACACCCAGTGTAAGATGGCCTCCCCCCTAGTTGGTTCCTTGACATATTGGTCTAGAAAACCATCCCTTATGCACTCCAGGAAATCCTTCTCCACTGTATTGCTTCCAGTTTGGTTAGCCCAATCTATATGCATATTAAAGTCACCCATGATAACTGCTGCACCTTTATTGCATGCACCCCTAATTTCCTGTTTGATGCCCTCCCCAACTACTACTGTTTGGAGGTCTGTACACAACTCCCACTAACGTTTTTTGCCCTTTGGTGTTCTGCAGCTCTACCCATATAGATTCCACATCATCCAAGCTAATGTCCTTCCTAACTATTGCATTTATCTCCTCTTTAACCAGCAATGCTACCCCATTTCCTTTTCCTTTGATTCTATCCTTCCTGAATGATGAATACCCATGGATGTTGAGTTCCCAGCTCTGATCATCCTGGAGCCACGTCTCTGTAATCCCAATCACATCATATCTGTTAACATCTATTTGCAAAGTTAATTCATCCACCTTATTACGGATACTCCTTGCATTAAGACACAAAGCCTCCAGGCTTGTTTTTTTAACACACTTTGTCCTTTTAGAATTATAATGTAGTGTGGCCCTTTTTGTTTTTTGCCTTTGTTTACTCGGCCTTCCACTATTGCTTTTTACCTTTCTACCATCTGTTTCTGACTCCATATTACTTCGACCTATCTCGCTGCATAGGTTCCCATCCCCCTGCCATATTAGTTTAAACACTCCCGAACTGCATTAGCAAATGTTACCCCTAGGAAATCAGTTCCAGTTCTGCCCAAGTGCAGACCGTCCCTTTTGTACAGGTCCCACTTCCCCCAGAACTGGTTCCAATGTCCCAGGAATTTGAATCCCTCCCTCTTGTACCACTGCTCAAGCCACGTATTTATTCTAACTATCCTGCTCCCTCTACTCTGATTAGCACGTGGCACCGTAGCAATCCAGAGATTACTACCTTTGAGCTTCTACTTTTTAATTTAACTCCTAGCTCCCTAAATTCAGCTTGTAGGACCTCTTCCCGCTTCTTACCTATAACTTTGGTACCTACATGTATCACGACAACTGGCTGTTCACCCTCCCTCTTCAGAATGCTCTGCAGCCGCTCCGAGACATCCTTGACCCTTGCACCAGGGAGGCAACATACCATCCTGGAGTCTCGGTTGCGGCTGCAGAAACTCCTATCTATTCCCCTTACATTAGAGTCCCCTATCACTATAGCTCTCCCACTCTTTTTCCCATTCTTCTGTGCAGCAGAGCCAGCCACGGTGCCATGAACTTGGCTGCTGCTGCCCTCCCCTGATGAGTCATCCTCCTCAACAGTACCCAAAGTGGTGTATCTGTTTTGCAGGGGGATGACCGCAGGGGACCCCTGCACTACCTTCCTTGCACTGCTCTTCCTGCTGGTCTTCCATTCCCTAGCTGGCTGTGGAACCTTCACCTGCAGTAAGACCAACTCACTACACATGCTACTCATGTCATTCTCAGCATCGTGGATGCTCCAGAGTAAATCCACCCTCAGCTCCAACTCCGCAACGCGGTCTGTCAGGAGCTGGAGGCGGATACACTTCCCATACACATAGTCGTCAGGGACACCGGAAGTGTCCCTGAGTTCCCACATGGTACAGGAGGAGCATATCACGTGACCGAGCTCTTCTGTCATGACTTAACCCTTAGATTAACTTAAATTCAAGGAATTCATGACCCGCAATGGGATCAAGTACGTCACATCTGCCCCGTTCAAGCCCGCAGCTAACGGTTAGGCAGAACGGTCAGCCCAGACCATCAAGCAAAGCTTGAAACGCGTGTCGGAAAGCTCCCTGCAGACCCACATGTCCTGAGTCCTGCTCAGCTACCGCACAAGACCCCACTCGCTCACCGGAGATCCCCCTGCCAAACTGCTCATGAAAAAGGAACTCAAAACAAGGCTCTCTCCAGTCCACCCTGATCTCCATGATCATGTCGAGGGCAGGCGGCATCAACAAAGCATGTACCATGATCGCTCAAATTTGTCACGCGATATTGAAGTCAATGACCCTGTATTTGTACTCAACTATGGACATGGTCCCAAAAGGCTTGCTGGCACTGTCATAGCCAAAGAAGGGAGTAGGGTGTTTGAGGTCAAACTTGCAAATGAACTAACTTGCAAAAAGCATTTGGACCAAACCAAACTGCGATTCACAGACAGCCACGAGCAACCTGAAGAGGACACCACCAACTTCGACCCTCCGATACACACATAAGTAGCAACCAACATCACGGTTGACCACGAAGCTGAACCCATCATCCCCAGCAGCCCTGCAAAGCCAGCTGCGCAGCAGCCCAGCAAAGGCCCAACCAATTCACCTGCACCTGTGTTTGTACCGAGACGATCGACTATGGAGCAGAAAGCCCCAGATCGTCTCACCCTGTAAATAAGTGTACTATTGACTTTTGGGGGGGCGGGGGGGGAAGTGATGTTATGTATGCATTCTACCGCCACCAGAAGGCGCATCTGTTGGAGTCCCAAGGGATCCCAGCATCCCTTGGGAGCACTGCATATAAGCATGCTGTATCAACACTCTCGAGTTAGAATAAAGAGACTAAGGTCACACTTACTCAAGTCTACAGTACTCAGTCAAGTTGCTTTATTTGAGACATAACATTATTGAATGGCGGAGCAGGCTCGAGGGGCCAGATGTCCTACTCCTGCTCCTATTTCTTATGTTCTTATAAACACCGGCATGGTCTATTGGGCTGAATGGCCTGTTTCTGTGCTGTAATTATTTTGTAATACTATGGGCCTGAACTTCTTGGCCTTACCGCCCACTGCCACTGAGTTTTTTCGTCGGTCTCCCCCTCGGTGCCATTTTCTACTCGGCTTCCTGCCGGCAGTCGGGAGGACTGCTGGGAACCGCCCACTGATGGCCGCTAGTTCGTAAGGCGTGTAAGTGTCCTCCCGCCCGCCGAGCTGCCAGTTTCGTGCGGGCGGGAGTCGGCGGCAACAGGGGGAAGGACCGCTGTGTGATGGCAGGTCTAACCCCAACACTAAGTAAGAAGACCTGCAGAAAAAGGTTTGTGAACTTCTTTTATTTATTTATTTTTCAGTGATTTAGGTGGATGGGGTCCCCTGAAGGCTTTCCAGTGGATTTTTTTTCTGTGTAAATTTTAATTTTTATGTGTTCCCCTTCCCTGGGCCCGACAATCCTCGGCGGCACTTTGGCGAGGATTGCATTTGCCGCCAAGATCGCCCAGATTCACGGTGTAAGTCAGTTTTATGCCGCTGGGTGGTACTGGCAGATCTTTGAGAGGAATCTTCCTGGCAAAGTACTGCCCGGTTTCTCGACGGTCCTTCGGGCGGCACTTGGGCGGACCTTAGCTTTCACCAAGTTCAGGCCCTATGTAATTTAGACAGAGTTTCTGCATTCCCTTAATGACTCAGCAGTGAAATGCCTCTTTTTGCCCATGTTATAACACAAAGATCAGGAAAGTTCTAAGTTTGACCCCGGTCAGTGCCGAGTGAGCGGATCTCAATCAGGCAGTGGCTGTGGGGCGTTACACTAGGCCTCAGCTGATAAACTCATCTGTTTTGTTCTGGGTGGTGGAATCAGTGAGGGGAGGCGTAAAAACAGGGTCACCTCTTTCCATCCTTCTTTACAGCTGGTTCTAGATTGGTGTTAGCCGGATTCTGGGTGTAATCTTAAACTGTTTCAATGTAGCTTGTAAGACACCGAAATAGCTGAAATGGCTGAAAAGAATCAAGGAGAAACAAACTGGAAGCATGTGGGGGGAATTGGCAATAGTGCCACTGAGGATGGGCGATATCATGGTCATGCGGATGCGTCATGGAGTTGCGGGTTTATAAAGAACTGCCTTAACGGCAAAGAAACTGAAGTCAGAACAAAGGATCAGACAGCTTGAAAACTGTTGGTTACCTGCTCCCCAAAGGACTGGGGTAATATCCATCTCTTGTACTTTCTGCCTTGTTATTGTGTGTAACTAGTTGTACTCTATTATTAAAATTGCTGATTGCCTCCACATTAGAGGACTCTTCGAATAGGTTTACATAGGAGCAGTTCATCCTGAGTTGTGTACAGTACTGATGAGGAAAGAGGGCTCAATATAAAATAGTAGCTGCATTAAATGTCTTTAAATGGTTCCTCACATACGGTAAGATGAGCACATGCTAGGCAAACCTGATGAAACCAATATCTAGTGTCTCCTCAAACCAGGTGTCAGCCGTGGCTCAGTGGGTAGCACTCTCACCTTTGAGACAGAAGGTTATGAGTTCACGTCCCACTCTAATAGAACTGAGCACAAAGTCTAGGCTGACACTCCCAGTGCAGTACTGAGGGAGTGCTGCGCTGTCAATTGGTGAAACATTAAACCGAGGCACTGTTTTCTCTCTCAGGTGGACATAAAAGATCCCATGGCACTGTTTTGAAGAAGAGCAGGGGAGTTGTCCCCAGTGTCTGGACCAATATTTATCCCTCAGCTAACATCACTAAACAGATTTCATTGCTGTTTGTGGGTCAAATTGCAAATTTGCTGCTGTTTTTCCTACATTACAACAGTGACTACACTTCAAAAGTATTTCATTGGCTGTAAAGTGCTTTGGGATGTCCTGAAAGATGCTATATGAGTGCAAGTTCTTTCTTTCTACTTTCAATGGCTCTTGTGCAAAATCCTACTAGGTGGGTTGTAAAACTGCTATTGGGAAAAATTAAAGCAGGTGGAGTCGCAAAATATATTTACCGTTCTTGTAAATATCGGTGTCAGCTGCCTCATTGGGTTTGAATTGCGTTCCTTCAGCATCATTGGAGATCATTTCTCTTCCTGTAACAGAAATAAGGAAGTAATAGTATACATAGATTTAGACAGGTTAGATGCAGGAAGAATGTTCCCAATGCTGGGGAAGTCCAGAACCAGGGGTCACAGTCTAAGGATAAGGGGTAAGCCATTTAGGACCGAGATGAGGAAAAATTTCTTCACCCAGAGAGTGGTGAACCTGTGGAATTCTTTACCACAGAAAGTTGTTGAGGCCAATTCACTAAATATATTCAAAAAGGAGTTAGATGTAGTCCTTACTACTAGGGGGGGTCAAGGGGTATGGCGAGAAAGCAGGAATGGGGTACTGAGGTTGCATGTTCAGCCATGAACTCATTGAATGGCGGTGCAGGCTCGAAGGGCCGAATGGCCTACTCCTGCACCTATTTGCTATGTTTCTATGTTTCTATGTTTCTATCAGGGTCAAGGAACGACATATAAGCATCTCTATGGATGAAAAGTCCACTCTTCCAATTATGGTGTAATCCCAACCAACTTTATGGACACAAAGGGTCTTAAGTAGGTTATATATCCCAGTGACCTACGTCTTAAAATGGAGCATGTGCAAATCAACTAAAATAGCTGCTTATATCTACATTATCAATGACCCTTTGAAGACCTTAATGCACTATTTTCCCCAATAGAAGGAAGTTCAACTCTGTTGAGGAACAGGAGGAGGCCATTCAGCCCATTGAAACTGTTCTGCCATTCAATGAGAACATGGCTGATCTGCATCTCAACTCCATATACCCGTCTTGGTTCCACATCCCTTAATACCTTTACCGAACAAAAATTAGGACTGTTTTTTCCCCCATAACTCCCATTGCTATGTTCTGGAATTCTCCGTGTCATTCCATTCCTTGATCCTTTTCCAATGTATTGATCTCATTATGAGAGTAGGATACCCAGAACTACACAGTAGATGTGGTCTTGATATGTCAGAATTATCTACTCCTGCTCACGATCAGATATATTTGAGAATCATCCCAAGGACTTGGATTAGAGTTGTTGATAGCAGCTGCCGAGTGACCGGAATCTTTCACTGACCGACCAACGATGACACACCTTTTTCTTCTCCACTCTTTGCTAGTGGACACCTACCCATAGTGCACAAAGCACACACTTCTGTTTTCCTGCTTTCCCATTTATCCACATTAAAATCCATCCATTATTTCTCAGCCCATGTGCTTGATTGGCCCCAATGTCCTAGCATGCTCTTTGTAAAGTCCTTACTCTACAGCATGAAACCATACGAGGCACATTCTGGGGACAAGGTCACTCTGTGACCATAACTCTTTATTCACAGGACTCCAAAGACGATGACCCTGCGTGGGACCTCCCTTTTTATACCTCTGTGGTCAGTTAAGGAGTGTCTCCCACAAGATCACCCCTTGTGGTCAAGGTATGCATCTAGGTTGAGAGTCTACAGTAATACAGTGGTGTTACATTGTGGTTACATACATGACATCAACTTCCCCCCCAAAATCTTATTGGGATCATAGGTTTAGTCTTTCAGGTGGTCTACGCTCCCTCGTGGAGCGCCGCAGTTGGGGCTCTGGTAATTGGACACTGACGTGAGTGTCTGTCACCTGTGGTGATTCCGGCCTGTCCGGGCTGACCGCAGGGACTGTGCATTCTTCTGATTGCTCTTGTTGCTCATTCACTGGTGGTGTTGTGAGCTCCATCTCATAGTCTTCTTCAGGTTCCTCCGTGTCGATGCTGAACCTTTTTTTTACTTGGTTCAGATGCTTACGACATATCTGACCATTGTTGAGTTTTACCATGATGACCCTATTCCCCTCTTTGTCAATTACAGTGTCCTCAAGCAATTTGGGCCCCATGGCGTGATTGAGGACGAATACAGGATCATTTATTTCTATACATCTCCTCCTCGAATTACGGTCATGGTACTCGTTTTGTGACTTGCGCTTGCCCTCAACTATGTCGGTCAGGACTGGGTGAATGAGGGACAACCGAATTTTGAGTGTCCGTTTCATTAGTAGCTCTGCGGGCGGGACTCCCGTAAGCGAGTGCGGTCGGGATCTATAGGCCAGCAGGAGACGTGATAGGTGGCATTGTAAGGAGGGTCCTTGAATCCTGAGCATACCTTGCTTAATGATTTGGACCGCACGTTCTGTCTGGCCATTGGAGGCCGGCTTGAATGGCGCAATCCTGACGTGGTTGATGCCATTGCCCGACATAAACTCTCGGAATTGGTAGCTTGTGAAACATGGGCCATTATCACTAACCAGGATGTCCGGCAAGCCATGGGTTGCAAAGATCGCACGTACGCTTTCCACGGTGGTGGATGACGTGCATGAATTCAGAATGATGCATTCGATCCATTTCGAGTACGCATCTGCCACATTAAGGAACACCTTACCCATGAATGGGCCCGAGTAGTCATCATGATTGCGTGACCATGGCCTGGTGGGCCAGGGCCACGGGCTGAGCGGGACCTCCCTGGGGGCATTACCCGGCTGGACACACGTCGTGCACCTGCGAACACAGTGTTCCAGGTCTGAATCAATTCCAGGCCACCAAACATGTGACCGGGCAATGGCCTTCATCATCACAATGCCTGGGTGCTCGCTGTGGAGTTAAACATAGAAACATAGAAACATAGAAAATAGGTGCAGGAGTAGGCCATTCGGCCCTTCGAGCCTGCACCGCAATTCAATGAGTTCATGGCTGAACATGCAACTTCAGTACCCTATTCCTGCTTTCTCGCCATACCCCTTGATTCCCCAAGTAGTAAGGACTATATCTAACTCCTTTTTGAACATATTTAGTGAATTGGCCTCAACAACTTCCTGTGGTAGAGAATTGCACAGGTTCACCACTCTCTGGGTGAAGAAGTTTCTCCTCATCTCGGTCCTAAATGGCTTACCCCTTATCCTTAGACTGTGACCCCTGGTTCTGGACTTCCCCAACATTGGGAACATTCTTCCTGCATCTAACCTGTCTAAACCCGTCAGAATTTTAAACGTTTCTATGAGATCCCCTCTCAGTCTTCTGAACTCCAGTGAATACAAGCCTAGTTGATCCAGTCTTTCTTGATATGTCAGTCCCGCCATCTCGGGAATCAGTCTGGTGAACCTTCGCTGCACTCCCTCAATAGCAAGAATGTCCTTCCTTGAGTTAGGAGACCAAAACTGTACACAATACTCCAGGTGTGGCCTCACCAAGGCCCTGTACAACTGTAGTAACACCTCCCTGCGCCTGTACTCAATTCCCCTCGCTATGAAGGCCAACATGCCATTTGCTTTCTTAACCGCCTGCATGCCAACCTTCAATGACTGATGTACCATGACACCCAGGTCTCGTTGCACCTCTCCTTTTCCTAATCTGTCACCATTCAGATAATAGTCTGTCTCTCTGTTTTTACCACCAAAATGGATAACCTCACATTTATCCACATTATATTTCATCTGCAATGCATTTGCCCACTCACCTAACCTATCCAAGTCACTCTGCAGCCTCATAGCATCCTCCTCGCAGCTCATACTGCCACCCAACTTAGTGTCATCCGCAAATTTGGTGATACTACATTTAATCCCCTCGTCTAAATCATTAATGTACAATGTAAACAGCTGGGGCCCCAGCACAGAACCTTGCAGTACCCCACTAGTCACTGCCTGCCATTCTGAAAAGTACCCATTTACTCCTACTCTTTGCTTCCTGTCTGCCAATCAGTTCTCAATCCACGTCAGCACACTACCCCCAATCACCTGTGCTTTAACATTGCACATTAATCTCTTGAGTGGGACCTTGTCGAAAGCCTTCTGAAATTCCAAATACACCACATCAACTGGTTCCCCCTTGTCCACTCTACTGGAAACATCCTCAAAAAATTCCAGAAGATTTGTCAAGCATGATTTCCTTTTCACAAATCCATGCTGACTTGGACCTATCATGTCACCTCTTTCCAAATGCGCTGCTATGACACCCTTAATAATTGATTCCATCATTTTACCCACTGATCCAGAGTCTATGGAATGTTGGAAAATGACTGTTAATGCATCCTTAAGTACTCTGGGATGCAGACCATCAGGCCCTGGGGATTTATCGGCCTTCAATCCCATCAATTTCCCCAACACAATTTCCCGACTAATAAGGATTTCCCTCAGTTCCTCCTTCTTACTAGACCCTCTGACCCCTTTTATATCCGGAAGGTTGTTTGTGTCCTCCTTAGTGAATACCGAACTAAAGTACTTGTTCAATTGGTCTGCCATTTCTTTGTTCCCCGTTATGACTTCTTTGATTCTGACTGCAGGGGACCTACGTTTGTCTTTACTAACCTTTTTCTCTTTACATATCTATAGAAGCTTTTGCAGTCCGTCTTAATGTTCCCTGCAAGCTTCCTCTCGTACTCTATTTTCCCTGCCCTAATCAAACCCTTTGTCCTCCTCTGCTGAGTTTTAAATTTCTCCCAGTCCCCGGGTTCGCTGCTATTTCTGGCCAATTTGTATGCCACTTCCTTGGCTTTAATACTATCCCTGATTTCTCTTGATAGCCACGGTTGAGCCACCTTCCCTTTTTTATTTTTACGCCAGACAGTGATGTACAATTGTTGTAGTTCTCTAAATGCAGTCTCTAAATGTCTGCCATTGCCCATCTACAGTCAACCCCTTAAGTATCATTCGCCAATCTATCCTAGCCAATTTACGCCTCATACCTTCAAAGTTACCTTTCTTTAAGTTCTGGACCATGGTCTCTGAATTAACTGTTTCATTCTCCATCCTAATGTAGAATGCCACCATATTATGGTCACTCTTCCCCAAGGGGCCTCGCACAACGAGATTGCTAATTAATCCTCTCTCATTACACAACACCCAGTCTAAGATGGCCTCCCCCCTAGTTGGTCCCTTGACATATTGGTCTAGAAAACCATCCCTTATGCACTCCAGGAAATCCTCCTCCACCGTATTGCTTCCAGTTTGGTTAGCCCAATCTATATGCATATTAAAGTCACCCATGATAACTGCTGCACCTTTATTGCATGCACCTCTAATTTCCTGTTTGATGCCCTCCCAAACATCACTACTACTGTTTGGAGGTCTGTACACAACTCCCACTAACGTTTTTTGCCCTTTGGTGTTCTGCAGCTCTACCCATATATAGATTCCACATCATCCAAGCTAATGTCCTTCCTAACTATTGCATTTATCTCCTCTTTAACCAGCAATGCTACCCCACCTCCTTTTCCTTTCATTCTATCCTTGGATGTTGAGTTCCCAGCCCTGATCATCCTGGAGCCACGTCTCTGTAATCCCAATCACATCATATCTGTTAACATCTATTTGCAAAGTTAATTCATCCACCTTATTACGGATACTCTTTGCATTAAGACACAAAGCCTTCAGGCTTGTTTTTTCAACACCCTTTGTCCTTTTAGAATTATGATGTAGTGTGGCCCTTTTTGTTTCTTGCCTTTGTTTACTCGGCCTTCCACTATTGCTTTTTACTTTTCTACCATCTGTTTCTGACTCCATATTACTTCACACTGTCTCGCTGCATAGATTCCCATCCCCCTGCCATATTAGTTTAAACACTTCCGAACTGCATTAGCAAATGTTACCCCCAGGACATCAGTTCCAGTCCTGTCCAAGTGCAGACCGTCCCTTTTGTACAGGTCCCACTTCCCCCAGAACTGGTTCCCTGATGAATGCCTCCCTGCCCTTCTGGGGCATAACTACCCAGCTGCCCCATAGTAGGCAGTCGGCTTGGATGGAGAGCTCATCCATCCATCTGTGGAACGGTCTGACGTCCTCAGGGCATGCTCCGTGTGCGGGCGCCCAATCCCCAGTCAGGACACATTTCTTAATCAGGGATAGGAGGGGATCTCTATTTGTCCAGATTTTGATGCGGGCTGTGATGGGGGAGCCTGCGCTGTCAAAGGCATCGACAGCCATGACCATCTCAGTGCTTTGCTCCACTGCCCCCTCAGTGGTGGCCAGTGGAAGCCTGCTGAGTACGTCAGCGCAATTTTCAGTGCCGGGCCGGTGCCGGATGGAGTAGTCATAAGCAGTCAGCGTGAGAGCCCATCGCTGATGGAGTGGCATTGAGAGCCTTGCTGTCTGACAACAGGAATGTTAATGGCTTGTGGTCCGTCTCTAATTCAAAATTCCTACCAAAGAGGTACTGATGCATTTTTTTTTACACCATAGACACATGCAAGCGCTTCCTTCTCAACCATCCCATATTCCCATTCTGCTTGAGAGAGCGACCTGGAGGCATAAGCCACAGGTTGTAGTTGACCCTCAGCATTGCCCTGCCGCAACACGCACCCAACCCCATAGGATGATGCATCACATGTCAGAACCAATTTTTTACAGGGGTGATACAGGGTCAACACCTTGTTTGAACAAAGTAGGTTTCGCGCCCGATCAAAAGCCCATTCCTGGCAGTCCCCCCAAAACGAATCGCAACCCTTACGCAGGAGCACGTGTATCGGTTCCAACAACGTGCTCAAGTTCGGCAGAAAGTTCCCGAAATAGATCAACAGTCCCAGGAATGAATGCATCTCTGATATGTTGCAGGGCCTGGGTGCTTGTCGAATCGCCTCTGTTTTGGATTCGGTGGGCCGAATCCCATCTGCAGCAACCCTCCTGCCCAGGAACTCAACCTCAGGAGTTAAGAACACACATTTAGACTTCCTGAGTCGCAGGCCTACCCGGTCCAGTTGGCGTAGCACCTCTCCAGGTTGTGGAGGTGTTCCTCGTTGTCTCGACCCGTGATGAGGATGTCGTCCTGGAATACGATCGTTCCAGGAATAAATTTAAGCAGGCTTTTCATGTTTCGTTGAAAAATCGCGGCCGCTGATCGAATGCCAAACGGGCACCTGTTATAAATGAACAGTGGTGATGGTGGTCAGTAGTTTAGATTCGTCGGCCAGTTCCTGGGTCATATAGGCTAAAGTGAGGTCCAACTTGGTGAACAGCTTGCCGCCTGCCAGCGCGGCGAAGAGGTCCTCCGCTCTCGGGAGCGGGTATTGATCTTGTAGGGACACCCGAGATTGCAGTTCCTGTAGACAACTGTTGAAATCTGTAGGGACACCCTTGTAGTCACCACAGATCCCGACAGAGACATCCGCTTTTAGGACGGGAATGATGGGGCTCGCCCAGTCGCTGAATTCAACAGGTGAGATGATGCCCTCTCTCAACAGCCGGTCCAATTCGCTCTCGATCTTTTCCCGCATCACATACAGCACCGCTCTGGCTTTGTGGTGCACTGGTCTGGTGTCCGATGTGTGTATCACTACTTTAGTGCCTTTGAAAGTCCCGACGCCAGGTTGGAATAGTGAATCGAATTGTTGTAGGACTTGTGAGCACAAACTTCGCTCCACAGATGACATTGCGTGAACATCCCCATTTCCAGTTCATCTTGGCTAACCAGCTCCACCCCAACAGTGCGGGACCATTGCCCGGGACAATCCAGAGCGGCAGCCGATTCACTAACCCATTGTGTGTGACAGCCAACATTGCACTGCCTAGCATCGGAATGATTCCTTTAGTGTAAGTCCGTAATTGTGTCTCAATACGTGCTAATTTCGGTCTACTGGCTTTAAGTGGCCATAGCTTCTCAAATTGTTGAACGCCCATGTGTAACTGGCTGGCCCCAGTGTCCAGCTCCATGCATACAGGGATACTGTTTAATAAAACCCTCATCATCATTGGTGGCGTTCTGGTGTATGAACTGTGAATATTCGCCACATGGACCCGCTGAACCTCAGCGTCCATCGATTTGCCCCAAAAGTCATCCTGCCTCAAAGAACCCTCTTCTGGTCCATCCGCCTCATATATTAGTCTGGTAGCAGACTTCCTGCACATTCAAGCTAAGTGGCCACTGAGATTGCAGTTCCTGCAGACAAACTGTTGAAATCTGCAAGATCTAGCTGAGTATTTTCCCCCACACCTCCAGCATGAGTTAAAGTTTCCATTGTTGAGAACAAAGGGACTATGGCCAGGCATTCCGTGCTGACTGTCCCTTTGACTGCTCTTAAGTACCCTATTAGTGGGTGTCAATGGCCCCATCCTGGGCCGCATTGTCCACTGTGATGGCGTGAATGTCCGTTCAGCCTGCTATTATCTCTGTTGAAGTCCTACTCTGGGGTCTATTGCTGCCTAGGGAGTGTCGGACTGCCCCTGCCTGCCTGCGAGGCTCTGAGTCGCATTGATGATGTTGACGCCCTGATCCATCGCTGCTTTAGAGGCCGAATTGCGCGCGTATATCATTTTTGTCTCTTCCTCCCCCGCCATGAAAGTTTGAGCCATCAACGCTGCCGCTTCCAAGATCAGATCCTTGGTCTCAATTAATTTGCAGAAAATTCCCGCATGACCGATGCCCTTGATAAAGAAGTCCCTTAGCATCTCCCCCTGCAGGCGTCTGTGAACTTACAGAGGCTAGCCAAACGCCGGAGATCCGCTACGAAGTCCGGTATGCTTTGTCCTTCACGACGTCGGTGGGTGTAGAATCTGTGTCGGGCGATATGTATGCGACTCGCCGGTTTGAGGTGCTCCCAGATCAATTTGCTAAGTTCTTCAAAGGTTTTGTCCACCGGCTTTTCGGGTGCTAATAAGTCCTTCATGAGCGCGTAAGTCTTTGGTTTGCAGCTGGTCAAAAGATGAGCCCTTCGCTTGTCGGCCGCTGCATCCCCCAGCCAGTCTTTCGTAACGAAGCTTTGCTGAAGCCTCTCGACAAAATCATCCCAGTCTTCCCCAACACCGTACCGTTCCTCTGTGCTACCAGTGGCCATTCTCGTGGGCCGTGAATTCCCGTTTATCGTCGCCAATGTAAAGTTCTTATTCTACAGCATGAAACCACACAAGGCACATTCTGGGGACAAGGTCACTCTGTGACAGCTCTTTATTCACAGGACTCCAAAGACGATGACCCTGCGTGGGACCACCCTTTTTATACCTGTGTGATCAGGTAAGGTGTGTCTCCCACAAGTTCACCCCTTGTGGTCAAGGTGTGCATCTAGGTTGAGAGTCTACAGTAATACAGTGGTGTTACATTGTGGATACATACATGATACTCTTCTTCTCTTTAATGTCTGGCCATACCTGTACCTTGGTCTCTTCGGCCAACTTGCTAATATTATTACAAGCAGTATTCTCTTGTTATAGATTAGTGTGAACATGAGGCGGTGTGCTTTATAGTGTCTTCTGCTCCGACCTGTGTCCGGAACTCTGTCTAGTCTCTCCGTCACCTTTTACAGTGGTCATTGTTAACACAATTGTGAGCTGTAATGGACAATGGACCAGCTCTGTTGGGCAAGCCACATCGTCCACATGCCTGATACGAGACACCCTAAGCAAGCGCTCTACTCGGAGATCCGACACAGCAAGCGAGCCCCAGGCGGGCAGAGGAAACATTTCAAGGACACCCTCAAAGCTTCCTTGATAAAGTGCAACATCCCCACCGGTACTTGGGAATTCCTGGCCCAAGACCACCCAAAGTGGAGGAAGAGCATCCGGGAGGGCGGTGAGCATCTCGAGTCTCATCGCCAAGAGCATGCGGAAATCAAGCGCAGACAGCGGAAGGAGCGTGTGGCAAACCAGGCTCCCCACCCACCCTTTCCTCCAACGACTATCTGTCCCACCTGTGACAGAGACTGTAATTCCCACATTGGACTGTACAGCCACCTGAGAACTCACTTTTAGAGTGGAAGTGATTCCGAGGGACTACCGATGATGATGACGTGCACATTTGCACATTTGATGTCAGTGGACGTGGGGTGTGTTAATATGCATTAGAGCAGCTCAATCCTGGGAGGAACTCTTGAGAAGGTGAGCCAAAATAATGCACCATTCATTTCACCATCAAATGACTATACCTCAATACACACTTAGTGCACGAGTAACTTAGTTGAGCCTCAGCTGAGGTATTGTGTCCAATTCTGGGCACTTTAGGAAGAATGTCAAGGCCTTGGAGAGGATGCAGAGGAGATTTACTAGGATGGTACCAGGGCTGAGGGACTTCAGTTATATGGAGAGTCTGGAGAAGCAGGGATTATTCTCCTTAGAGCAGGGAAAGAAATGGGGAGATTTAATAGAGATGTTCAAAATTGTGAGAAGTAACTGTTTCCACTGGCAGGAGGGTCGGTAACCAGAGGACACAGATTTAAGGTAATTGGCAAAGGAACCAAAGGGGAGATGAGGAGAAAAAGTACTTTAAATTCTGTGCATAGACTTTGTGTTTAAACAAAGAAAATTGCAAAAGTAGTCCTTATGTAGTAGGTTGGACAGTGGTATGGTAGTAAGTGTGTGGAGGCCCTGACCTGAGAACACCAGTGGCAGGTCGGGGCCATAAAAGGAGCGGAGGTGAGGCAGCCAGGGAGCAGCGTGGAGGCATGCTACTTCAGGGAGCAGCGCGACTGCAGTGAAGAGTGACGTCATCAAGGTCCAGGTCGGTGATTGGAGCGTGGGCAGATACAGCAGGAGTGGCAAGGTCGGGATGAAGGAGCGGCGAGAGACTGTGGAGGGATGTGATCAGGGCCCAGGGGAGGCGTGAGTTGGGGGCCAGGGGCCCAGGTGCAGCATGGGCCAACCCACACTGCGATATATGTGTGCACTCGGTCCGTGCAGCAGAGCAGGTCTCCAGTCGTTTTGGTTAATCCTTGCCACTGGACCAAGACCTAGCTCTGTCAAGCCCGTGTGGTGGCTGGTTTGCTAAAAAATCCACACACTGGCATCTTTCACCCTTCAACATATAGTTCTGGATCCGGAATATTAGGTCCTTCATTGAAACATCTGTGAACTCATCCTTTTTTGGTGTGGAAGCAAGTCATCCTCGTTTTGAGGGCCTGTCAATGATGATGAGTAAGAATAGAAAATAATATGACTACAAAATGGCTGCCATGAGAAGTGGAATCATAATGATCGAAACAGGAGTTCCGCCAAGGTTCACAACACTGAGCAACTCCCACTAAATGTGGCCCTGTAGCTCCGGTCTGATGGCCAATGATGAGCGAGAGGCAGTTTGGTAGGAGGCAGAAAACTCCTGGCAGGAACAGGGCACTGGAGCTTCCTGTGCCTGAGATGTTATTCCAGGTGGATCCTGTTTGTCTGATACTTTGCTGGACAGAGGGCGGACTTAAAAAAAATTTTTTAGGAAGAATATTAGAAAGGGAAGAGTGTATGGGAGCATTAAAAAAAAATGTTTTGCCAAGAAATTCTACACATGGGTCAGGATCTTCATACAATGGGAACAAGCGGGAATGGTACTTGGGAATTCCATAAGTGCCTTGGGATTTCTGTCCAAGGAGATGGGATGAATGAGTAAGGTAGAGTAAGTCTTGATACCGAGTGAACTGAATGGGATTGGTACATGGTCCCTTTACTGATACCTGCTCCAATCTTCAGGAGCCCATGTTGACCGGATGGAGGGAGAGGTGGGACAAGATTTATTTCCCAAGCCCGTAACTTCAAAGAGATTTTACACAGCACGGCTTTTGTATAAAAAAATAGCATCTTTATTCCATTCCACACAGTACATCTCCAGGGCGGTCCATTTACATTCAGAAGGCAACAAGCAGAGAGCTCCCTCGGCGAGTGTAAGTTGGTCCGAGTATATCATGAGCCACGCCACAGTGTACAGACCACCCCACTGTAACATTCACATTCACAAGCACGTAACTGTTAAACTGGGCGAGCCCAATGCACTCCAAGGACACAGGGGCGGGGAGGTGGCGGGGGTGGGGGGGGAGATGGATGCAGCATGGGGACAAGGAGAGGGGTTGGCATGCCGATCGCAGACTGATTGCAGAGACATTGGGGCAAAATCAGAATCCCAAATGGCTAAGAGCTACGTTAAAAGGGGCACTTTACATCCTGGTTTATGCAAGGCCTTCCACTCCAAGCTACCCATTACACAGGTACCGTTCCCCCTATTCCCAGACAAAATATATAGCTTTGCAAAGCTGTCCCTCTGAATGTTTGCATGCTGACCAAATACCAAAGCATTCAAATGAGGAAAAGTCCAGTTAGGGAGATTGCCAGACAGTGCTGTCAGCTCTGGCTCAGTGGTAGCCCTCTCACCTCTGACTCAGTGTTCAAGTCCCACTCCAGAGACTTGTCCACAAAATCTAGGCTAATACACCAGGGTGGTACTGAGGGAGTGCTGCACTGTCGCAGGTGCTGACTTTTGGATATTAGAAATAGGCAGTCTTCCCTCTCAAGTAGGTGTAAAAGATCCCTTGGCACTATTTTGAAGAAGAGCACGGGAGTTCTCACTGGTGTTCTGCCCAATATTTATCCCTGAACTAACATCACTAAAATAGATTATCTGGTCATTATCACATTGCTGTTTGTGGGACCTTGCTGTGTGTAAATTGGCTGCTATGTCTCCAACATAACAACTGTGACTACATTTCAAAAGTAATAATTAGCTGTAACATGCTTTGGGACGTTGTGAAAGGCGCTATATAACTGCAAGACTTTATTTTTTGCATCCGACTCGTTTTTGCATCATCTGGTTGTTGGGTAGAAGACCAAGCGGCTGCTCGAGAGGGCTACAGCCGTCACACATGCACTCATGGAGCTCCTCCTGAGTGCAGTAACAGTCCATCTATTAAACATAACACACCAGGTGTTCTGTAAAAGGGGATGCACAGGCGAGGAAAGGACACTTCCTTTGTGCTTCACCCCCTCCCCGAACCTCGCACGCTTTTATTGTACACCATTTACAAGGTTGAACATCGGAGGAGGGCAGAACGATGGGGGTGGGAGGGGGGAGGGGGGGTTATTAATCAGGGGGTAACAAACTAAGCAAAGTGCAAGATGCCTGATTGGCTGGCCAGAAATCATTCCCTTCCAGGTTTTTAATTGGAGGACTAGCTTGAAAGTTCTTTACACAGTCGACAGTATTAGATCAGAGAAGCAACAGAATGAGGGAGAATTCCACTTTCCAGATTAAATAACATGCTAGAAGAGCAAGCTCCAAATGAAAAAAGTAAACACAAAATTGCTTACCTTAAGAAATGTTAAAAGTGGTTATTACTGTTTTTAAAGGGGCGTGATTTTCATGGGAAACATTTTTCTGCTTTGCTTTTGCAATCAATAGCATATGATACAATGACTGGACTCGCACTGAATGCCATCGTTGCATCACTGGACTGCAGCATTACCTTTCCATGAAGAGAGAGCCCGATTAATGGTTGTTGTGAGTGATTGAATAACAATGCTGGGGTAGAATATAGGAACAGGAGGCCATGCAGCCCCTCAGGCCTGCACCATTCAATCAGATCATGGCTGATCTGTATCTTAACTCCATTTAACCGCCTTGGTTCTGTAACCCTTAATACCCTTGCCTAACAAAGATCTATCAATCTCAGTTGTGACATTTTCAATTGACCCCCAGCCTCAACAGCTTTTTGGGGGAGAGTTCCAGATTTCCACTGCTCTTTGTGCTTCCTGACTTCACCCTTGAATGGCCCAGTTCTAATTTTAAGGTTATGCCCCCTTGTTCTGGCTCCTCCATCAGAGGAAATAGTTTATCTTTATCTACCCTAGCAACCCCCGTTTAATCATCTTAAACACTCAATTAGATCACCCCTTAACCTTCTATACTTGATGGAAGACAAGCCTGGTCCATGCAACCAGTCCTCACAATTGAACCCTTTTAGCCCCGAGGGAAGAGCCAGTACGAGGCAAGAACTGACTATAAGATCACCAGTCCAACAATGACTGTTTGGATAAGTGCTTCGCACATTCTTGCAACATTCTTCCATCTGCTCTTTTAGCAGAGGTTAACTAAATGGCTTAAAGATCAAGTTAAAAAAGCAGCAAGAGGAATGTCACACGAATGCGTTAAACACCATCCACTGGGAACGTCAAGAGTAAATTCCAGGCTACCGTGAATGATCGAGCAGCTCTTAAGTTGGAAATAAGGGTCTCAGAATTAATGAGTATGTTCCGCTCTCCTGTGGTGTTTCAATCAGCTCTCTGTTTCTCCATCCTAGCATCAACCCCTTCCAGATCAAACGCTGCAGCCTTACATTTGAATCTAGTGCTTTAATTAACTCTGTTCTCCCATTCCAGCTATAAAACCTGCTATAAAAATCACACTCCACCCTTGTCTGATGCTTTACCTATCTCGCTGCTAGCCCAGCATTCATAGCTGGCTCTTCATTCCCTCACAAACTGACTTTCACCTTGGCTTCATTGGTAGCACACCCACCTCTGAGTCAAAAGGTTGTAGGTTCAATTCCCATTCCAGAGACTTGAATACAAAATCCAGGCTGACACTTAAGTGCTGCAGTGTCAGAGATGCTGTCTTTCAGATGTTAAACCTAGATGTCTGCCTTCTCACATCCCACGGCACTGTTTGAAGAAGAGTAGTGGAGTTGTCCTTGCCAATATTTATCCCTCAACCAACATCATTAAAACAGATTATCTGGACATTATTTGATTGTGGGAGCTTGCTGTGTGCAAATTGGCTGCTGCGTTTCCTACATTACAACAGTGACTACACTTTATAAAGTATTTAATTGGCCGTTAAGCACTTTAGGATGTCCTGAGATCCTGAAAGGTGTTGTATAAATACAAGTCTTCCTTTCATTTTATTCCCCAGTACTTACCTAATTCGGTTCTTGCCTTCTATTTTCCCTGTGACTGTGTTGGGCCTATGTCATTGGTAGTCCCTGACAGTCTCTAAAGATTACAGGCTTCAGGGATATTTTCCTCCAGTCGTTTTGTGCTCCCACCAACTCTTTTATGCACACTACTGACTGGAGAAAAGCGTACCCAGAACAAACTATGAAGAACATTTAATTGCCCCTGAGAAACTGTACTGTAACATTCACCATTTTTTAAAAACTACAACACACTTCTGATTAAAATACAGAGTAATAGAAAAATATAATTTTTTGAGCTCACTCCTCAAAGAAAATAGATGAAAAAATTGGTCACAGTTACTGACCAGAAATATGTGAGGCCCACTGGCCTGTCACTCAAACCTGGCTGCCACAGTTGGGATGCATTTTCGAGGCGGTTTTTAGTCAAGGACAAGTCTTGACAATGGAGCGTTCCATTATGAAGGAGGGAGAAAAAAGAACCAAGATGCTTCACACCCACTGCTCTAAGCATACCCCTCCCCCTGATTGGAAACAGTTGTGGAGAATTCCACAGACTAGACCAAAGGTGGCTCTTGGGAAATGAGAAACTCCCTTACACACAGCAAGAACACGATTTGCCTGGACTCAGGTGGTCTTGTTCTTTGGACTGTGAGTAACTCAGAGGATTATTGTAACTGGGAAAAGTCCGTAAGTATCTGTCAACTTTTCTAAGCAAAGTTTCCATCTTACAGTGATCACATTCCATCCGACCAACACTCCCACATTTGGGGAGAGTCTCTGACTTCAGGATTGTGACCCCCTACTCTTGCGTCAGTGTTGCTATTTACTAGTATCCCTCTTTCTTGCACGAGAGAGTGAGAGAAAACACAAGGGAGCTCAATGGTCTTCCCAGCATGCACAACTCTAGTGAAAGCTCTCTGCCAAAACTGCAGGGCCCACAGATCTAACTGGGCGCTTTCACCACTACTTGCTTCCTCCCAATCTCCAGCAAAACAGAGAAAACACTTGGAAATTCTAAAGGCAGAGTGTGAGGAACGAAGGAGCACTACAGAAAAGGGAGAGAGATAGATGGGGCAAAGACGATTATTAATGCCAAGAGTTAGGGTTGCCAACTGTGGTTGGACATATGTGTCATCACCACCCTGCCCCCAACACTCCGCCATTGGTCACCTGACATGTCCATCCTCGTGGTGCCCCACCTTCTTACACCAATCAGAAAGTGAATAGACTCTTCATTACGCGATTGGATGATTCTAGACTGTCAGTCAACAGCCTTTATTCCCCATCTCCAATAGTTTTATAACTAACAAACAAAAATGTTCAAAGAAAATCAAAATGTTTTTCTCCCGGGTTGCTCGCAGCAGTGTCCAGGAGATTAATCTTTAATTCCTGGAGTCTCCAGGCTAATCCTAGAAGGTTAGCAACTCTACCAAGAGACTGTCTCAGGGATGTGGCTCACAACTAACATTCGTCGGAATTTGATAAACCATATTGATAAAAAAAATGGCAAATTACTGCAGATAGCTGAAAATGTGAAAGAAAAACAAAAAAAGCTGGAGAGAATCAGAGGGTCAGATGACTTTACAGATGTATTAGACCCTAATTAAGATCTTCTGTTGAAAGGTTCATAACTTGTTTTTATTTATTGTGTCAGCAAAACAAAATGATCTCAAGATCGACTTGAATGCTCTGCTCATGGGAAGAATCCATGGAAATAGAGACAAGGAAATGGAAGGGGTAGGCTAGGGTTGTCAACCCTACAGGATTGCCCTGGAGTCTCCAGAAATTAAAGGACCCTGCTGCGAGCAAAAACCCTTTCACCTCTTGGAGAAAAAAATCACCATGGCATTAAAAAATAGTGTTTAAAAAAAAATTGTTGAACACTTTTGTTTACTGGTTAAAAAAATATTAGAGATGGGAAATAAAAGGTTGTTTGAGCGAGTTGGATGTCATGTGATGAAAGCTCCAGGATTACATGCGATCAGAATTGGTAACCCTAGGGTAGGCCCCTGGAGTGGAGGATGAAGTATGATTCCAGTAGGAGGTTTGATGGATGATTGACACTTGCACGATTGGTGGACATGTCAGGGATATAAAATTACGCAAAAAAAAGGTGTTTCATATGAACATCTTATATCTCAGTGGAGAATGATAAACGTGCTATTTACAGACAAATGGGGTGATATGTTATGACATAAAGGCATGCTGTTTGGAAAGGCGTCGAGCACTTTTGAAACAAGTCATCACTGTAGATATCTAATTCATTCTTTACAACAAGCACCTAATAACTGAAATCCCTTTTTAGATTTGAGATTGAGATCGTCTTTGTATAGTAAAGGGGATCTGTACATCTGAATTATTTGGCCTCTTGCGAAGGCTGAGATTTGAGAGGGTTGCTGTTTCTAGCATTTTAAAGGGACCATAGAATATAAACCATGATCAGTTGTTTCACCTTGTCACCTTGTTAAAAGCAGTCGAAGCAGAAGACATGACCTGCGTTTGACCAGGGGTAAATTCAAAACTAACCTGTGGAAACAAGTGGTCAGTCTATGGAACAGGCTCCCTAGGTAGACAGACGGTTGAAGCAGTTAGCGTTGATTCATTCAAAAGCTAATTAAAAACATTTCTTCCAGAAAGTCATATTTTGGGATTCAGTATATGAGTCATTTGAGATGTGGTAGTGTAGCAGGCCTGGAAGGAACAGGTCACCATGACCTATGGTTCCTAAAACATAGGATTCGTAGGGATCCGTAATCACTCTTGTAATGTAGAAAACCGGCAGCCAATTTCTACACAGTAAGCTCCTACAAACAGCAATGTGATAATGACCAGATAATCTGTTTTGGGTTTTGGTTGAGGGATAAAAATTGGCCAAAACACCAGGAAGAACTGCCCTGCTCTTCTTCAAAATAGCACTGTGGGATCTTTTATACTTATTGAGATGACAGACAAGGATTCGGTTTAATATCTTACCCAAAAGACAGCACATCCCGACAGTGTCACACTGTCTCAGTACTGCACTGGAGTGTCAGCCTAGATTTTGTGCTCAAGTCTCTGGAGTGGGACTTGAACCCACAACCTTCTGACCCAGAGGCAAGAATGGGACCCACTGAGCCATGGCTAGCAGGTGGGTTAAATCACATTTGCAGAAATATCTCCCTTTTCTAATGCTGATGATTATGTTGCAATTGCACGATGAGTTTAAGCGCTGAGAATATGAATAATTGTGACATTTGGATTAAGCCTGCTTCAGAAAGCATGTTTCAAAGTGAAGGATCATCTACTTACTGAGAGCAGTGATTGATTGCTGGGCAGAATCATTAACAGCCTTTTGTCACTGGATGGCGATGTCATGCTGCTTGCTGCAGCCTCAAATTACACGGAAACCGAGGAACTGTGAGCGGTTTCAATTCTTTTATTTCTCCTCTCCCCCGGAGTATGTGATTACCATTAGCACAGAGCAAACTCCTCTTCTGTCTAATCACCGCCAAAATCCTGTTTCAATCAAATCTTTCCAAAGACCATCTTCATGTTGACATTTATTTCAAGTCACAAGTGGCAATCAGTGTGACATCATCATCTGGTGACAAAAGGCTACTAAACAATGTTGCTAAGGCAGCAAATGGCTTCTCTTAGCAAGCAGAAAACAACCACTTTTACAACCACTGTGAGTTTATTTGTGTGCGTGTGTTTGTGCGTTTCTGTGTGAGCGTGTCTGTGTGAGTGTGTGTGTGTTTGCGTGTCTGCGTGTGCGTATCTGTGTGAGTGTGTCTGTGCGTTTGTTTATGTGCGTGTCTGTGTCTGCCAGTGTGTGCCTGTGTGAGTGTGTCTGTGCGAGTATGTCTGTGCGAGTATGTCTGTGTGAGTGTGTCTGTGCGAGTGTGTCTGTGTATTCATGTCTGTGTGTTTGTGTGCGTTTTTTTGTGTGCGTGTCTGTGTCTGTGTCAGTGTGAGTGTGTCTATGTGTGAGTGTGCGTGTGTATCTGTGTGTGCGTGTGTGTCTGTGTGAGTGTGTCTGTGTGTGCATCTGTATGTGCGCGTGTCTGTGTGAATTTGTGCGTGCGTGTGTCTGAATGCATGTGTCTGAGTGTGTGCGCGTTTGTGCGTTCGTGTGTTTGAGTGCGTGTGTCTGAGTGTGTGTGTCTGTGTGCGTTTGTGCATGTGTGCCTGAGTACATGTGTCTGAGTGCATGTGTCTGAGTGTGTGTGTGTGTGTGTATGTTTGTGCGTTTGTGTGTGCCTGAGTGCATGTGTCAGAGTACGTGTGTCTGAGTGTGTGTGTGTGCATTTGTGTGTGCCTGAGTGCGTGTGTCTGAGTGTGTGTGGGTAAAATGATGGAATCAATTATTAAGGATGTCATAGCAGTGCATTTGGAAAGAGGTAATATGATAGGTCCAAGTCAGCATGGATTTGTGGAAGGGAAATCATGCTTGACAAATCTTCTGGAATTTTTTGAGGATGTTTCCAGTAGAGTGGACAAGGGAGAACCAGTTGATGTGGTATATTTGGACTTTCAGAAGGCTTTCGACAAGGTCCCACACAAGAGATTAATGTGCAAAGTTAAAGCACATGGGATTGGGGGTAGTGTGCTGACATGGATTGAGAACTGGTTGTCAGACAGGAAGCAAAGAGTAGGAGTAAATGGGTACTTTTCAGAATGGCAGGCAGTGACTAGTGGGGTACCGCAAGGTTCTGTGCTGGGGCCCCAGCTGTTTACACTGTACATTAATGATTTAGACGAGGGGATTAAATGTAGTATCTCCAAATTTGCGGATGACACTAAGTTGGGTGGCAGTGTGAGCTGCAAGGAGGATTCTATGAGGCTGCAGAGCGACTTGGATAGGTTAGGTGAGTGGGCAAATGCATGGCAGATGAAGTATAATGTGGATAAATGTGAGGTTATCCACTTTGGTGGTAAAAACAGAGAGACAGACTATTATCTGAATGGTGACAGATTAGGAAAAGGGGAGGTGCAAAGAGACCTGGGTGTCATGGTACATCAGTCATTGAAGGTTGGCAGGCGGTTAAGAAAGCAAATGGCATGTTGGCCTTCATAGCGAGGGGATTTGAGTACAAGGGCAGGGAGGAGTTGCTACAATTGTACAGGGCCTTGGTGAGGCCACACCTGGAGTATTGTGTACAGTTTTGGTCTCCTAACCTGAGGAAGGACATTCTTGCTATTGAGGGAGTGCAGCGAAGGTTCACCAGACTGATTCCCGGGATGGCGGGACTGACCTATCAAGAAAGACTGGATCAACTGGGCTTGTATTCACTGAGTTCAGAAGAATGAGAGGGGACCTCATAGAAATGTTTAAAATTCTGATGGGTTTAGACAGGTTAGATGCAGGAAGAATGTTCCCAATGTTGGGGAAGTCCAGAACCAGGGGACACAGTCTAAGGATAAGGGGGAAGCCATTTAGGACCGAGATGAGGAGGAATTTCTTCACCCAGAGAGTGGTGAACCTGTGGAATTCTCTACCACAGAAAGTTGTTGAGGCCAATTCCCTAAATATATTCAAAAAGGAGTTAGATGAAGTCCTTACTACTAGGGGAATCAAGGAGTATGGTGAGAAAGCAGGAATGGGGTACTGAAGTTGCATGTTCAGCCATGAACTCATTGAATGGCGGTGCAGGCTAGAAGGGCCGAATGGCCTACTCCTGCACCTATTTTCTATGTTTCTGTTTCTATGTTTCTATGTGTGTGTGTGCGTTTGTGTGTGCCTGAATGCATGTGTCAGAGTGCGTGTGTCTGAGTGTATGTCTGTGTGCGTTTGTGTGTGCATGTGTCTGAGTGTGTGTATCTGTGTGTGTATGCATTTGTGCGCGTGTATGTCTGAGTGCATGTGTCTGAGTGCGTTTGTGTGTGTTTATGGTCATCAAGGTGAGGGATGGTATTTGCTGAAGAATGAAATGCTTTCTGATTTCAGGCCCAGAGTCTCAGCATCAAGTACTCCCGATTCAGACGCACAACCTAATATGGAGTAAGATGCCTCCGCTCAGGCCCAAACCTACTTTCCTGAGGAACATAGGAACAGGAGAAGGCCACTCAGCCCCTTGAGCCTGTTCTGCCATTCAATTAGATCATGGCTGATCTGTATATTAACTCCATTTACCCACCTTGTTTCTGTACTCCTTAATACCCTTACCTAATAAAAATCGATCAATAACAACAACATAGTAAAACGTCCCAAGATGCTTCACAAGAGTATTATAAGACAAAACAAAGAAATTTGACACAGAGCCACTTAAGGAGAAATTAGGGTAGGTGACCAAAAGCCTGGTCAAAGAGCGTCTTAAAGGAGGAAAGCGAAGTAGAGAGGCGGAGAGGTTTAGGCAGGGAGTACCAATAGGTCTAGGCAGCTGAAGGCACGGCCATCGATGGTTGAGTGATTATAATCAGGGATGCTCAAGAGGGCAGAATTAGAGGAGCACAAATATCTCGGGGGAATTGTGGGGCTGAAGGAGATTACAGATACAGGGAGGGGCTTTGAAAACAAGGATGAGAATTTTGAAATCAAGACACTGCTAATATAGGTCAACGAGCACAGGGGAAATTGATGAGCGGGACCTGGTGCGAATTAGGACATGTGCAGCTGAGTTTTAGATGACCTCAAGTTTCTGTACGACAGAATGTAGGAGGCCAACAAGGAGTGCATGGAATAGTCAAGTGTAGAGGTAACAAAGGCATGGATGAGGGCTTCAGCAGCAGATGAGCTGAGGCAAGGGCAGAGATGGGCAATGTTATGGAGGTGGAAATAGGCAGTCTTAGTTATGCTGCGGATGTGTGGTCAAAAGCTCATTTCAGTGTCAAATATGACACCAAGGTTGTGAACAGTGTGGTTCAGCCTCAGATGCTAGGGAGAGGGATGGAGTCAGTGGCTAAGGAACGGAGTTTGTGGGAAAATCCTGTAGATTTAATCTGGCTTTTGACATTTTCAATTGTCCCCAGCATCAGCAGCCTTTTGAGGGAGAGAGTTCCAGATTTCCACTAGCCTTTGTGTAACATACCCCCTGAGTGGTCTAATATAATTTTAGGGTTATGCCCCCTTGTTCTGGACTCCCCCACCAGAGGATATCGTTTTTCTCTATTCACCCTATCAAGTCTTTTAATCATCTTAACCACCTCAATTAGCCACTCCATAATCTTCGCTACTCAAAGGAATACAAGCCTAGTCTAAGCAACCTGTCCTCATAATTGAACCCTTTATTAGTCTTTAGAATTTATGCTGCACCACCTCCAAAGCCAATATAGCCTCCCTGCAGCGATGTACCCAGAACTGAATGCAGGACTCCAGCTAACCAGAGCTTTATATAACTGTAGCATAACTTCCACCCCTTTGTATTCCAGCCGCCCTGAGGCTGTGACGTTTTCCACATTAGCATCCTATGGCCTTTCTGAGTGAGAATGTCAATTTGTCAATTAGTGTACTGTGCAGTGTGCACTGTGCTGTGCTGTGTGCTATTCAGTGTGCTGTGAGCCCTGCACACTATGTGCTGGGCTGTGTGCTGTGCAGTGTGCTATTCAGTGTGCTGTGAGCCCTGCACACTATGGGCTGTGCTGTGTGCTGTGCAGTGTGCTATTCAGTGTGCTGTGAGCCCTGCACACTATGGGCTGGGTTGAGCTGACAAACTCATTTCATGTAGGGCCCTTACAACCAAAACGGAGGGGGAGGGGGGAGGATTTTCATCCCACTAATTTGGGCTGGATTCAAACAAATGCCCCACAGGTGACAGAACCATGTCCCAACCCATAACACTCATTTTATGATAATAAAGAGTTAAACAAATATCTTTCTTACAACCCTCCAAGAATTCTATGTTCCTCCAACTCTGGCCTCTTGTGGCTCCCCAGCTCCCTTCACCCCACCATTGGCGGCCATGGAAATTCTTGGGAATTCCCTTCCTAAACCTCTCCGCCTTTCTCTCCTTCTTTAAGACGCTCCTTACAATCCACCTCTTTGGTCACCTGTCCTAATATCTCCTTATGTGTCTTGGCCTCCATTTTTATCTAATTGCGTTCTTGTGAAGCGCCCTGGGAATTTTTTCTATGTTGAAGACGCTGTATAAATGCAAGTTGTTTCCAATCAGATGCCAGACAAAAATAATCATGGGTGAGCGAGTAATCTCAAAATAAACATTCTAGATTTAATCTGGCTTTTGGAGGGTGGTGGACCTTGAGTCAAAGAGATTAAATAGGTCCAAAGGCATTCATCTGATCTTGTATTAATGAAAGATGAAGAGTTGGAATTTTGCCTGGTTTACATTTTGGAGGGGGGCAAGATGCCCATTACAGAACCTGAGAGAGGGAATTAAATGAAAGAATCCATGATGGTGCAGGACAGGACCGGTCTGTGGATGAATGGGCTTTTCTTGTTTTGTACTTTGCAGTTGAAGAAGATGCACCTTCTTTCAGCATTTCTTAACACAGAAAACGTCATCTGTCTTATTTTAAGAATATTCTAGAATGCAGAGATACTTTTGGCAGGTGTGATCATTTGGCTTCTCAATTAGTGCACAATTCAGCTTGATTTGCCCATCAAAGATGTAATTTTAAGAACAATAAAGTGTGAGATTGACCTATTTTCAAAAATGAAAAATGTTCTTTCACATTCACGGCAATTAATCGTGAATTACTGCCCCTCACAACACTCGAGTGCAAGTCATGTTTACCATACTTTACCAGAGGGAGAAACAAACTAAAAGTCCCCATTCAGCCAGGAACCAGGTGTTTTAATTTTGGCTGAATATTTTTTACTTGCAGTAGGTTTTCACTTTTTAAGCAAAACCTGACAAATTAGTTCCCCATTTTTTTTTACTGTGTTGCCTTACTAAATTGCATGGTGGGTCACCTCAGTTGTTTAAGGCCCAATTCCAAAATGGCTGCCCTGCCAATATCCGGTCGGTACTATGAACGGTTTGTTCGGGTAGGATTTGGACATCGAACTGCTGAAGTCTTATTTAATTATTGTAGTGCAGCTCCTTTGAACATGGAGATCTTCAGAAAGAGAGAGGCATTTACATCAGCACCTTGTCACGTACTCTCTGAAGTATCTCAGCACCCTCAGTAGAATGAATTGCTTTGCAGTGCAGCGGACTGTTGTCACGCAGGCAAAGTTGGCGCACAGCAAGTTCCCACAAACAGCAATGAGGTGACTGACCAGTTAACCAGTCATTGGGGTTGTTGGATGTGGGAGACATCTTAGGCGGGAGACCAAGGACCACAATGAGGTTCTTTGTTCTTTCTGGTTAAAAGATCTTTTTCACGTTATAAAGCCGGCGTAGATAGTTCATAAAGGCTGGAGAAAAATTAAGACAGAAACAGAGAATAAACAGAGACAAACATGGAAGCCTGCATATATTGCCTAGAATTATTCTGCATTAAAGCAACCATTTTGCTCGACCATCATTAAATGAAATTTCAGTCTGCCCAAAAAAACGACCTTACTGGGAACCGTGACGCACTTCCTTGCTTTTCTAAAATATATTTTCTTGCGTGTGACTGTTCATTTCTTTTCCACCCAGAATTACATAAGATGTCAACAAAAACAGTCTTCACCAACTACTGCTTCTCGGAGAACGCAGAAGGACCCCCGTCTGGGCTGTTCTTCCAGTTTGCCTTGTACACTACCGTGAGGAGATTTTGCACAACCAATTCTCTCAGAAGAAGGAAAAAAAATGAAAGATACACGATGTGTGAGATCGTCACTTTTTTTTTCTATTTATAATCCACAGGTGCGATGTTGAGTAGAGAGAAAAAAAATAATAGCAGGCGTTCCCATGGCGATTGCAGTGGAGAGTGCAAGTAGAGCCAGCGATACGATTAACGTTTTTTCGGTTTGTTTTGTTTATATTCCTAGCCGTGTGTTCTCTCATTTTGAGCTGTAATCTTCCTTTCCAATTTTTATAGTAAGCCCAGGCTCCACTCCTGTGACATAGCTGTTGGGGAACTGGACGTTTTTGAAATTGACCGAGTGAAGGCTCTTCTTGGCTGAAAATCCGTAGCGTTGGCGGTACAGCACCATGCCCAGAGAGATACAGAGCAGCACTATGAGAGCACCTCCTCCGGCTATTATGTAATACCAGTAATTGGGGATGGGTTGCGCTGACACAGATTCCACTGTGGGTTCGCTCCCCGCAGGGCGTTCCCCTAGTGGAGAGACACAAAATAGCGCTGGGACTAATCTCATTGATTGACAAGAGCATGCTCAGCGGGCACGGTGCATCATGGGAGTATTCTTTTCCCATCAACTGGATCCCTGTCCTCCCATCAAGTATCGGGTAGAAATTTAGAAGGAAGAGTTTCCACAATTCTGTGGCGATCTGATACTGCACGTGTTTTTTTGTGGCAGATCACGTTTTGCCGATGTATCAAATGGCGACCCTGCCAATCGGATCATTCAAAAGGGTTACCCTGGACTGGGTCTGGTTTCCACAGTGGTGGCTGCAGTGAGGATGGGAATCAGCCAGAATCCACCACAATCAAAGCAGGAAGTGAGAGCAAGCAGGATCCCATGGCGCACCGTGGCTTTACTTTATTGTAACTGCGCAATGTGATGAATTACATTATTGAAAAAAAAACATTGTCACCTACAACACCAAACTAAAGAGCAGGCAATCTAGAGGTCACTTTGTGAGATTAAATAACCTGCGATAGGACAATCAATTTGGTCCTGACATGCTAAAAGAAACTGAAAGTGCTGAAATTATGCTGTACCGCAACGAGCGTGCAAACACGAGTGTGCTTCTCTAAAATTCCTCTCTCCGCTATTTTAGCAAAGGTGTAAACCTGTTTAAAATAAATGGGTTAACTGCTCTGTAAAATAAAAAATAGCGAGGAAAGAAATTCCAGAGAAATGCATCAAGAGCTCATCCCTCAGAGTAATTTGAGAGAACTCCTACTTTCTCAGAAATTATTTTTTGCCCTTTCAATTTTGTGGCAAGCCTACTGAAATCACCTGTTGCCTGGCCAGACAAATGGCAACTACTGATTCATGGTGACCATTGACATAAGTTGCAGGGCGTTCACAGTGAAGTATTTTCATCGTTGTTTCAAGGTTCCTTTGGAGTTGTCGGAGCTTAATTAATTCAGTCCACTTCGGTCTTTGGCCCGAGATCATCTTGGCTTTGTAAAGGCCCATGTTTAATCGACCAAATTGTGCTGAAGTAATCATGGTTCAACAAGACTTAAGACAAGAAAGCTCGGAAGTCAGTGAGGACACCCAACACGCTTCCAGATAGTGATGTATCGCTAACTGCTCACTGGTCTCAATGATTATAGAAGCCTAGCAGATTCAGATGTCATACAATTAACTCACCTGTCGGTGTGTCACTAGCATGGATCCCGGGAAAGGCACTGATGGGCTCTGCAAATGAAATATAACAACTGTTAATTCTCTGAATACACGGCAACAGCTTCCTTCAGTCTTGTCTCTTTGGTCCACATAACATAAGAACATAAGAAATAGGAGCAGGAGTAGGCCATTTGGCCCCTCAAGCCTGCTCCGCCATTCAATAAGATCATGGCTGATCTGATCTTGGCCTCAACTCCACTTCCCTGCCCATTCCTTATAACCCTTGACTCCCTTATTGTTCAAAAATCTGTCTACCTCCACCTTAAATATATTCAATGACCCAGTCTCCACAGCTCTCTGGTGTAGAGAATTCCAAAGATTCACGACCCTCAGAGAGAAAAGAATTCCTCCTCATTTTTGTTTTAAATGGGCGACCCCTTATTCTGAAACTATGCCCCCTAGTTCTAGATTTCCCCCTTGAGGGGAAACATCCTCTCTACAGCTACCCTTTCAAAACCCCTCAGAATCTTATACGTTTCAGTAAGATCACCTCTCATTGTGCTAAACTCCATGAGTATAGGCCCAACCTGCTCAACCTTTCTTCATAAGACAACCCCTTCATCCCAGGAATCAACCTAGTGAACCTTCTCTGAACTGCCTCCAACGCAAGTACAGGTTTAGCGTTTGAAATCCGGAGTTCTGAAATTTGGAATGTTCCGGAATTCGGACATCAGGCCGATCCATGGCGGGGTCGTCCGGAATCTGGAAAATGTTCCGGAATCCGGACATTTTTTTAAACCGAATAAACCGCTGAAAAATAATTAAAAAATATAAACACTAATGTACCTTTTTTGCGGGTCTTCAACGCAGGTTTTACCTGGCCGCCAATCCCTGACCCGGAACCGCGGATCTCTCCCCGCTCCGCCGCCGACTTACCCCCGCTCCGCCACCGGACTCACCTCACCCGGCTCCGCCGCTGGTCTCACCACCCCCGCTCTGCCACTGGACTCACCTCCTCGCGCTCCGCCGCTGGACTCACCTCCCCCTGCTCTGCCGCTGGACTCACCTCCCCCCACTCTGCCGCTGGACTCACCTCACCCGGCTCTGCCGCTGGACTCACCTCACCCGGCTCTGCCGCTGGACTCACCTCACCCGGCTCTGCCGCTGGACTCACCTCACCCGGCTCTGCCGCTGGACTCACCTCACCCGGCTCTGCCGCTGGACTCACCACCCCCGCTTTGCTGTTGGACTCACCTCCTCACGCTCCGCCTCTGGACTCACCTCCCCCCGCTCTGCCGCCGACCTCCCCCCACTCCGCCGCCAGACTTACCTACCCCCGCTCCGCCGCCCGGACTTATCCCCCATTACCACGTACCAGGTGTTTCTAGATTCAGGACGTCGGAAAGATGTTTCAAAATCCGGAAATAGCCAAAATCCGGAACGGTCTCGGTCCCGTAGTTTCCAGATTTCGGATACTCCGCCTGTATATCCCTCCTTAAATAAGGAGACCAAAACTGTCTGCAGGTGCGGTCTCACCAAAGCCCTATACAGTTGCAGCAAGACTTCCCTATTTTTATACTCTAACCCATTTGCAATAAAGGCTAACATTCCATTTGCCAGCCTAATTAATTGCTGTAACTGCATGCTAACTTTTTGTGTTTCATGTACAAGGACCTCCCAGATCCCTCTGTACCGCAGCATTTTGTAATCTCTCCTCATTTAAATAATAATTAGCATTTTTATTTTTCCTACCAAAGTGGATAACCTCACATTTTCCCACATTATACTCCATCTGCCAAATTTTTGCCCACTCACTTAACCGATCTATATCCCTTGGCAGATTCTTTGCGTCCTCCTCACAACTTGCTTTCCCACCTATCTTTGTATCATTAGCAAATTTGGCTACATTACACTTGGTCCTTTCATCTAAGTCATTAATATAGATTCTAAATATTTGAGGCACCAGCACTGATCCCTGTGGCACCCAACTAGTTATTATTTGCTAACCTGAAAATTACCCATTTATTCCAACTCTTTGTTTTCTGTTAGTCAGCCAATCCTCTATCCATGCTAATATATTACCTCTAACCCGTGAGCTCTTATTTTGTGCAGTAACCTTTTATGTGGCACCTTATCGAATTCATTCTGAAATACACGAGATCTATGCGTTCCCCTTTATCCACCCTGCTCGTTACATCCTCAAAGAACTCCAGCAAATTTGTCAAACATGATTTCCCTTTCCTAAACCATGGTGACTCTGCTTGACTGTATTATTATTTTCTAAATGTCCTGCTACTACTTCCTTAATAATGGACTCCAGCATTTTCCCAATGACAGATGTTAGGCTAACTGGTCTATAGTTTCCTGCTTTCTGCCTCCCTCCTTTCTTAAATAGGAGTGCTATATTCACGGTTTTCCAATCCGCTGGGTCGTCTCCAGAACACAGGGAATTTTGGTAGATTACAACCAATGAATCCACTATTTCTGCAGCCACTTCTTTTAAGACTGTCGGATGCAGGTAATCAGGTCCAGGGGACTTGTCCACGTTTAGTCCCATTGGTTTGCCTAGTACTTTTTCTCAAGTGATAATGATTGTTTTAAGTTCCCCCCTTGATTATCAATTATTGGGGTGCTTTTAGTGCCTTCTACCGTGAAAAAATATTTGTTCAAAGTCTCTACCATTTCCCTGTTTCCCATGATTAATTCCCCAGTCTCATCCTCTGAGGAACCAACATTTACTTTAGCTACTCTCTTCCTTTTTATATACCTGTAGAAGCTCTTACTGCCCGATTTTATATTTCTTACTAGTTTAGTCTCATAATCTATCTTCTCTCTCTTTATTATTTTTTTAGTCGTCCTTTGCTGGTTTCTAAAAATGTCCCAATTCTCTGGCTTTCCACGATTCTTCACAACATTGTTTTCAATTTGATACCATCCCTTACTTCCTTAGTGAGCCACGGATGGTTCATCCTTCTCTTAAAGAGTCTTTCTCTCTCACTGGAATATAGCTTTGCTGAGAGTTATGAAATATCTCCTTAAATGTTTGCCACTGCTTATCTACCATCTTACACTTTAATCTATTTTCCCAGTCCACTTTAGCCAACTCTGCCTTCATACCTTTGTAATTGCCTTTATTTAAATTCAATTAGGACAGAATGACAGTTAAGTACAACAACAATAAATTGCATTTATATAGCACCTTTAACATAGTAAAATGGCCTTGCCTGCTTCACAGGAGCGTAATCAGACAATCAAAATTTGACACATAAGGAGATTTTGGGATAGGTGACCAAAAGCTTGGTCAAAGTGGTAGGCTTTAAGGAGCCACATTCATTTGAATGGGCAATCCACTGGTGCCTTTATGGTTACTGCAAAAGCAGAAAGATCTGAGCACAAAATCTAGGCTGACACTCTCATTGCACTATTGAGAAAGTGCTGCATTGTCAGAGATACCGGGCTAGATTTTGCCATGCATAATGACCACTTAACATCCATTTTAATGCTGAAATGAGGTGTAACGCCTAGATAGCGCCCATTTAGCCACAAAATGGAAACTGACGCCCATTTTTCAGACATTTATCGCGAGTGTTACTTTTGCCATGTATATAATGGCGGGAAAAAATAATACTGCCCGCCCATTTTTTTTGAGCGGAATCATCAGAATGGACAAAACCAATGCCCATAATATCGCCCAGTGTTACTGTCGGCACGTAATTAACGCCAAGATTTAATAATACTGACTGCCCACTGTTTTTTGTCGTAAAGTTCACATTTGCCGAAACGAACGCCCAGTATATCGCCCATCCTTACTTTTGGCACCTCGCACACATCTCACCGACAATTTTGTTCGGCGAAAAAAACGCTGGGAACAAGTTGAACTAACCGGAACTACTCACAGTGGTGTGGACGCCATGTTCTAAATGGCTTGTCGCATCATTTAATAGGCTGCTCTGCTTCAGCCTCGGGGGAGTTTGGATGTACTCTGGAGGTGTTTGGAGGTGATGTGAACATCTGAACAAACATCTTTATCATGCTGTGGACGATTGGAATTTACTAGGTGTCTTAGTGGGGACATTCATTCTTTGTGAACCATCGGTGGAAAACAGATAGCTATTGGAATGGGGCCTGTCATTTCTCACCCTCTCTTGATGACCACGCACATGCTGCAGACTCGAGATGGCAGAAGGTACATTCGATACCATCATGTGCCCAATGTAAGACGTGCCAGACTGATGAGGAGGACCAGACGTTACACCCCCCCCAGTAAGTACAGGGAGAAGCAGTCTTACCTCAACTTGTGCGACACCACCTGCCTTCGGAGACTGCGCTTCCACAAAGAGGTTATTAGTGAGGTATGCCAGCTTATAAGGGGAGATCTGCAACCTGCCAGCACTATCAGGACTGCACTGTCCATCAAGGTCAAGGTCACCACAGCACTGTCGTTCTACGCATCGGGTTCCTTTCAGGCCTCAGCTGGCGACATTTGCGGTATGTCTCAGCATGCCACACATTGCTGCATTGGACAGGTCACTGAAGCCCTGTACACACGCAGGATGGACTTTATCAGCTTCCCCATGACCAGGGAGGCTCAGACTGAGAGGGCTCTAGGCCTCTACTGAATTGCTAACTTCCCCAAGGTGCAGGGAGCAATAGACTGTACACACATCGCGATGCGGAGACCTTTTCAGGATGCAGAAGTTTTCAGGAACCGCAAGGGATTCCACTCCCTGAATGTGCAACTCATTATCGACCACCAGCAAATTATAATGGCAGTGAATGCTAAATTTCCGGGCAGCATCCATGATGATCACATCCTGCGTGAGAGCGCTGTATCTGACATGTTTACCAGTCAGCCACAAGGTGAATGCTGGATGCTTGGTGACAAAGGATATGGCCTCGCCACCTGGCTGATGACCCCCCTGTGTGACACCTACACTGAAGCCGAGAAGCGATACAACAAGAGCCACAGAACCACTCGCAATATCGTTGAGAAAACATTGGAGTGCTTAAGCAGCACTTTAGATGCCTGGACCACTCAGGAGGCGAGCTCCAATACCACCCTGAGCAGGTAGCTCAATTGTAGTGGTGTGTTCAATGCTGCACAACTTGGTTATCAGGAGGCGATACGAATTGCCAGAGGGTGTGACGGTCCACCTCAGGAGAGAGAGGAAGAGGAGGACGAGGAGGTGGACGCTGACATCAGGCCAGACAATCAGGCTGGCGCTGAAGACATGCCCCTGCCCCCCCTGTAGACCGCAGGAAAGGGCCCGTGGTGGCTACATAGCTGCAAGACTCTTATGTCAGAAGCTCATAAATGAGCGCTTTGTCTGAAAGAACGTTGGTGGTATTTACAAAGCTGCAACACTGCTGAGTGTGCAGGTCATACATCAATGTCGGGCATCACCTTGGTGACAGTTAAAATTTAAGTTGATTCAAGTTCAGTCTAATTATACCCTTTTATATTAAGGAATCACCAGTGAGTAACGGTGCAGCTATGAGCCAATGCGCAACAAGGTTATGTTAAATAAAAAACATTTAATCCGACAGTTTGTCTGAAATCGTAAGTATATCTGTAAAAACCACCGCACCCCACCCCCGCCCCAGCCCACAACAAATTTATCACATTTACATCATGACAATGGTCCCCATTTCCAACAAAACAGAACACAAATGCAAAACAGCAAGGAAGCCCCCTCACCCCTTGCTCCAACCCTCCCACCAAAATAGCAGCAGCCACCCAAAAATATGCCCCAGACAACACCTGCGGCCATGCACCTCACTTTCCTTTCCCCCACCGCTTCTCCCCCCCACCTCTACCCCTTCCACTTCCCCTCCTGACTCCAAGCCGCCTGGCCGAGGAGCTCCTCAGGCCAAGCTTCATTAGGGGAGATGGGGGGGGGGGGCGGAGAGATGACGGCAGAACTGCTACTTGGATGGATACGGGAGAGGACGGTCCCGAGGTGGGAACATGCTCCGGGTCAGAAGCAAGATGTTGCTCCTGGCTCTCATGTGTCGTTGACAATGGGAGTGCGTCACCTTGCAGTGCTGTGCCACGTTCTGGGACCACTAGGAGCCCTCTGCCACCAGTGTTCCTAGCTAACAACTCCAGGGCCTCCTCCATCCCTTCCAAGTTATGGACAAAAACTCGGTGCCAACTATGTTCTTGGTGATTAGTAGGCTTTTTGCTGCTGGTGAATCTCCCTCGTGCCTCCCACAACAGCCAAACAAGCACACACGCTTTCAGTCCCTCTCTGCTCCATCTCTCTCTGTCTCCTCTTCTGTGCATGTAATGATGACCCCCCTGACCTCCTGAATTGCAGGAATCGAGCGTTGCCATGCCGTTGCTAAGGACGGAGACACTTTACAGCAGAATGTCAGAGAGATTTAATGTTAACACCCATTTCAGATCGCTTGTGGTAACGCCCAATTTAAAAAATGGAGACTAGGGGCTTTGAGAATGGCCGACAAATTGGTGATCTGAAAACCCATTTTTACCACCCTCGCTGGAAATAACGCCCATTTTTGGACAATCTGCATAAAAGTTTAAAATCTAGCCCACCGTCTTTAGGTTGAGATGTTAAACCGAGGCCCCCGTCTGCTCTCTCAGGTGGATGTAAAAGACCCCATGGCACTATTTCAGAGAAGAACAGGGGAATTCTCCCCAGTGTCCTGGCCAATACTTATCCCTTAACCAACATTACTAAAAAACAGATTGTCTGGTCATTATCTCATTGCTATTTTTGGGAGCTTGCTGTGCACAAATGGGCTGCTGTATTTCCTACATTGCAATAATGACTACACTTCAAAAGTACTTCATTGCCTGTAAAGCCCTTTGGGATGTCCTGAAGTCATTCTTTCTTCTACATGAACTTCCTGTTCTACGATCTTGCAATCCATTCTCTGGTCTGCACGCACCTAAATGAGCCTTCATTCTGGTTGACTACATCAGTTTGTGCTCCAACTATGCAACATTTCTATGTCTTCCTCTCCCCAAACATCATTCTGTCCTAATTCTATACCAATACCGAGCATAAGGCATGTCACCATTGCCACAGGTTGCAATGGGGCAGGCTTCCCTGGTTAGAGCACGTTACACATGTCCTTAATCACATTATGGAGAAGACGAGCAAAAGATGGTGCATGAGATGGCTGGACATCCTATGTCAGGATGCAGACCTCCTGGGAATAATCTCAGAAGAGAGGGACTAATGAGCCAAGGACAGGGAGCATGTCGAAGCATGTGTTAGTCCTCATTTATGCACAAATGAGTAGAGGACTTCTCGATGAGTTAGTTTACACCTTTTATTCTATAAACTTACAACATTTTTTCTGGTTCCCCTTTCTTACTCTTTCCATCCTACTTCACATGTCGAGATTGGCCTAAAGTTAACGGGTAACATGCCACAGAAACAATTCCCTGCTGATGGAGCGACTGTGGTACTTACGGATGCATTGGTCAAGTGATACATGTGACGCTATGGCGATGTCATCAATCATGATATCTCCCCTGGCACCACTTCCTACGATGCCTTCAATGATGACCTAGGAACAGAGGGCCAACAGAAAAATGGAGTGTGAGAAAAAAGGAACATTCACCATCAAAACAGAAAGGAATTGGTATTGTTCCGTATCTGCAACATAGGCAGCATATTACCTGATAGTCAGTGTTATATCCTGGTAGGATGATCTTTCCCTCTTTCCATTTGTCCCCCTGATCTCCCCTCAGGGACCACAGCATCACATCGTCTGATTTCTTCCTCAGCAGCACCCGTAGGGTGCCAACGTCGGCACCGCGCATCTGGTACCAGAACACCATGCAACGATGGCTGTTAATGGGCGGCACCATGGGACTAAGCAGCCTGCCACGCTGTCCTTCAACCATCTTAGTGGCTTCAATGTGTAAGTAATTCCATTTATCTGAAAAAGGAGCAATATGAAGGGTTCCTGAGATGGAGATTCTCTCTTATAACTAGTTCAACCAAAGTTACTTGATTCATTGTACTCTCCGCCGCCTTAAACTTCGTGACATATAAAGATATTTTATTATAATCCATCACAAGACAAACCAAGCCAATGAGATTAACCATTTGTTCATAGGGTTGGCAGCTCTGATTAGGCGTATTCCTGAAGGTTTCATCACATGACCTCCAGCCTCCAATTGCTCCGCCCCCACTCGCCCGAGACGACCATCTTCGCGGTGCACCCACTTCCCAACCCAACTGGAAAACAATAGACCCCTTAATACCCAATTGGATGATTCTTGACTGTCATTCAAACAGCCTTGTTCCCCATTTCCATTACTAGTAAAGAAAAGTATTCCAAGAAAACCTTTAAAAAGACACCATTTTTTTTGTTGTCCCTATGCAGCAGTGTCCTGGAGATTAATCTTTAATTCCTGGAGACTCCAGGGCAATCCTGGAGGATTTGTGCATTCTCCTTCAAGTGATACTTGCTAATGCTCTTTGTGTATGGTAGCGCAGTGGTTATGTTACTGGTCTCATATTGAGACTAATAATCTGGAGATGTGAGTTCAAATCCCACCACAGCAGCTGGGGAATTTAAATTTAATTAATTAAACACATTTATTAAAAAGCTAGTATCAGTAATGGTGACCTTGAAACTACTGGATTGTCGTAATGTTGTTCACTAATGTCCTTTAGAGAAGGAAATCTGCTGTCCTTACCTGGTCTGGCCTATATGTGACTCCAGAACCACACCAATGTGGTTGACTCTTAACTGCCCTCTGAAATGGCCTAGCAAGCCATCCAGTTGTACCAAGCTGCTACGACAAAGTCAGTGAGAGCACCTTCACTACATGGACAGCAGCGATTCAAGAAGGTGGCTCACCATTAGGGAAGGGCAATAAATGCTGGCCTTGCCAGCAACACTCACATCCCATGAAATAATTTTTTTTAAATTTTGTTTTTAGGTTTTTCTTCTCTTGCTCCAAGAGCGTATGGGGCAGCTCCTACACTCAGTGTCAGTTCTGCAATATCCGCGAGCCATGAGCACCAGGAGTCACTGGGTCTCTGATTTTCCCATCGCTGTTCCCGCTCTCTCCGCAGGGATGCCTGGCCTTTGGTTGCTAGCTTTCCACTGATGGTAAGCTCTGAAGACAGGGAACTTGCTGTGTGGAATATTGAAAATATTGCCATTTTCTGGCACAGCTCCATCTCATAATTGTTTGTTAAAGGGGAAATAACATTCAGATTTTTAAAAAACTTACTAAAGGTCTCAGATTCATCCGGGCGGAGCGGTAAATTTTGCGTTGGCAAATGGATTGCGTCTGTCGCTGCAAAATTCATCAGCTGGGCCCAGAGTTTGGAGCGGAGCTCTAAAGAAGGTGTTGCACACCTCTTTTAGGCCGGCTGAGCAAGTGAAAATCCTGAGTTAAACAGCTGGCCTAGGAGCTCCATAAAAGAGGCCTCGGGGGAAAAGAAAACCTTTAAAAACCCACCAAAAACATTCCCAATACATAACTCACGCCACACAAAAATAAAACAATTACACTTACCTGAGGTCGACATTACTTACCTCACTACGGCCGTGACAGCTTGGACCGCCAGCACGGTGCTCTTTGGAGTGCAACGGGTCGGGCAGCAGCCAAACATTGAGCCGGTGTTGCAACCAGTAATGATGCACACCGGCTCGCCACTTCCGGCAGTAGTACTCCGCGCGCCCTTGAAACCGGCACCAAATGTCCCTGCAGGGCACTCCCAGGTCAGGCAGAATGAAGCCAACTGGAGAGTAAAGCTCCCCTTACTCTACTCCAACAATGCATCTTAGCCCAACCCTAGAAAAGCACTCTCTAGGGCATCATTTTTATACCAGCCATCTTTATGGCTTCTTTTGAGTGAGAGTGCCAAATTCGAGTTGGTTTTATCTTGTGGGCACCTTGGCCTCTAGGAACTGGATTGAAGATGCCCAAGATCATTAAAATAGCACCCTTACAATTAGCACCTCCATTTGACGACATTTTACATCGACATACCTGCGTTGTGGTCCTGATTCAGTCCTACATCTTCGGACATGGAGCGCCCAGAGTGGACCAGCCACTTGGATGTGACTGAAGGGTCATGTGACCATCCACAGAGCTCATTGTCTCGTGAGTCCCCAAAACTGCAGTTGAAGCCTTCGATGCTAGAGTTGATTTCTGCGCAGCGGGAAATTAATTTCTGATCAGGAATCATATTCATTCATTCATTCATTCATTTTCTTTCTCCCCCTCACCTCTTAAAGGTTCCATCCCGTCCCCCACAGCACTGCTGGACAAATGAGGCGTAGATTGTGAGCAATGCTATCGGTAACCAAGATACCAATAGGCCTCACCAGAAGAGCTTGAAAAGACTCATCCCACTGGTTTTTGCTACATTAACCTCCTCTTGCTACCTACTGAGAGGATCAAGGCATATTAGAATGACCATAGAACTACAAGGAGTAGTTGAGGTGAATAGCATAGATGCATTTAAGGGGAAGCTAGATATACACGTGAGAGAGAACGGACTAGAAGGAGATGCTGATAGGGTGAGATGAAGTAAGATAGGAGGAGGCTCGTGTGGAGCATAAACACCGGCATAGAACAGTTGGGCCAAATGGCCTGTTTCTGTGCTGTACATTCTATGTAATTCTACACTGTAATTTAGCACTGGGTAAATAGAACACTTTTCCCACTCTGTGCACCGTGAAGCACTCCCAGGTCAGGCAGAATGCAGCCAACTGGAGAGTAAAGCTCCCCTTACTCTACTCCAACAATGCATCTTAACCTAACCCTAGAAAAGCACTCTCTAGTGCATCATTTTTATACCAGCCATCTTTATGGCTTCTTTTGAGTGAGAGTGCCAAATTCGAGTTGGTTTTATCTTGTGGGCACCTTGGCCTCTAGGAACTGGATTGAAGATGCCCAAGATCATTAAAATAGCAACCTTACAATTAGCAGAGAGAGGGGAATCTTTCAAGCAGATCTCAAAGCACAAAATAACTAATCATTCAATTTCCCATCAATTAGCTTCTTACGGTTTTATGATTAATTCCTGAATAAAATAGAAAGAGTCAAACTAATGGCCTCTACCGGGTTTTGTGGCTCACTTCAATGCTGTTTGGGAAATATCTTAAGGTCAAACCTTTAAGTGGAGAGTCTCCCCATCAGGAGTCCTAATAAAGAACTAGACTCTCCAAAGAGACACCTTTTAAAAGGGGGCATAATCACGAGGAGCCTTTAATGGTAAGTCTACCTCTTTAAAAGAGGTCCTGGTCTCAGGTGGAACTCATTTGTCAAAATGTAAGTGCACCCATTCAGCCAACCCATATTTTTCTTAATAGGTATTGCATGTGCAATGCTTTATGTTTGCAAATTCTTTTGCAGCAGTCTTTAAGGTTTGATCTTAAATATAAACTAATGATCAAGCAATTAATACAGGAAGTCTTGCATACAGGTCTGATTAAAACAAACAGGGTCCATGCTTATGCATTGCATATAAGTCAATAAAATACTTCTTAGACATTTGAAAGAGAGAAAAAAAGAGGGAAAAAAACAATGATCAGGAGAAAAAAGAGTGCAAGAGGGCAGATAGAAAAGTGTGAAATAGAATTTGAGAAGTAATACTCACGGAATGTGAGAGAGAGAGAAACCGTAGCAAAGCTCAGTGCCTCCTGCTGTCACCGTGGAAACAGGGACAGGAAAGGCAAGTATGGAGGAAAGAGATGCTGAACCTGAGTGATCTTGAGCTGGGGAGGGCCTCATCTAGTCAGCAATAAGATAGGAAAGTGGCGAGAGATGGAGTTAGTACAGAGAAAAATAAAAAGCCTCGAAGGAGAAAGGAACAGACTGTCTCTTCACACCCGCTGAGTAACCAATGAGGATAAGCCGAGAGAGACAAATATTCACACCAAGTCTTGCTTTTAATGGGGATGTGCCACCTTGCAGGAAAAACTTGCAAGATATCATAACCCATTTTGTATTATTTTTTAATTAACTAACTCGTCCACCCTGTCCCCTATCTTTTCAGTTCATTCCTGCTTTCCAGCACTGAGAACAGTGAGTCATGCTAGGTACAGTTCCACAGGCACTCCATTTTTTCCAAAAACAACCCAACATTTGTAAAGACATCTGAAAGACATCTAGGTGTCCCTAACAGACTCATGTCTTGATATTTACAGAGATGCAGGAGGGCAGCGGGGACGTGTGTTTGTGTGTATGGTGGGGCAGGGTGGGGGGGCTCAGAAATGCTGGGAAAGTGGGGGTTTTGCCAAATTTAATGGCAGGACCTAATTAACATTTCTTTACTCCATTTCCGGCCTGGCAGAGGGCCAGATTGCCAGGCTGGTCGATGGCCGAAAGTCTGTGGTAAAAGGCCGCAGCCAGGGAACCTTGGGAATGATTTCCAGCAATCTGTGAGGATCATGCATGGTGGGGGTGAGGGAGGGGCATGGAGTGTGGCAGTGATGAGGGAGGGAGAAAGAGAGATTGCGGGGAGGGAAGCTGAGGGTTTGAAGATCATGGGGGGTCTGAAGATCACGGAGGGTCTGAAGGTCATGGCGGGATCTGAAGATCACGGGGGGGGGAGGGGGTCTGGAGATTGCAGTGGGGGGTCTGGAGATTGTGGTGGGGGGATTTATAGTTCACGGGGAAGCTGGGCAAAGCTTTCCTGCTCCTCCTGCCCCACAAGCAGTGCTGGAAAAGCACTCATCTGCTGGATCCATCAGCTCCCACCTCCCTTCATTTGCCAGGTTTCCTGAGCCCTGGGAAACCCGGCCCGCAGCCGTTAAATTTAGATAGCTGCCAAAATCTGAGGCACAGAGCCTCATTTAAATAATTTAATTGTGGACCCGCCTCTCCAGACCAGGTTACTCGGCCGACACCAAAACCGCAGTGGTTAAACATGAAGTAAGCATGTTCGCGGTGGGTTGGGGTCTGCGGCAGTGAGGATGGAAGGAGAGGTTGTGGGGAGGGAGGCTGATCCTGCGAGGGATCAAGATCGCAGCTAAGTGCATTTGCAGCAATGCTTGTGGGCCAGGAGGAGCAGGAGTGCTTCCCCTGTCCCTGAAGCAAACCTTATGCCACGATCTCAGACAGCTACGTACTCTACAGACCCCCGATAATCTTCAGACCCTCCCCATGATCTACAGATCCCCTGCAATGTTCAGACCCCCTGCAATCTATACACTCTCCGTGATCTACAACCTCCCCGTGATCTACAGACTCTTGCGATCTACAGAGCCTTCATGATCCACAGAATCCCCTCCCGCAATCTTCATACCCACCTCGCACCCTCCTCCTCGCGATTTCAGACCCCCCCATGACCTTCAGAAATCTCCCCCTCCCCCCCCACCGGATCTTCAAATGGCCCCCCCACTCCCCCGCCGCAATCTTCAAATCCCCTCTGCGGTTACCGATTTAACTCCCTCCCCCACCAGTCCTGGTGGTGGTAAACTAACCCCCTCCCGTGTTCGAGATAAAGTAGTGCCGTCAATCTCTGGAAAAATGCACTACTAATGAAAGGGGTAGTGGAGTCATTCGAGTCTTTCCCACACTCCTGGTGAGTTGATTTATAATTGGGGACACCAGAATTTCTGAGGAGAACACAAACCGTTGACACAAGCTCATCTCAGTTATTTATGTATTTCCACAACTTGTACTGTATCACTACTTTCAAATGCACTTTTGTTTGTGTGCGTCATGTTGAGTTCTGAAGAACTTGAAAGCTGCTTTTTTGGATGTGGCACTAATTACAGGGATTTATTTGTCTATTGGTCAGAAATCACAACCTTAACTTTTATACCAAAAATAGACACAGAAAATTCTGGAAATACTCAGCAAGTCAGACTGCTCAGTATTTAATTTTTACCTATTTGAGTAAAACTGACGGTTGTGGTTAGCTAGCCAAAGGCCATCAGCTGAAGACTAGGTAGGGGGATGGGAAATTATGCAGGGAGGCAGAGGGAAGTAAAAAGGGGGCAGAAGCAAAAAGGTAGCAAGGAGAAAAACAAGAGTGGAGGGCAGAGAAATCAACGGCAAAAATCAAAAAGAGCCATATTACAACATAATTCTAAAAGGACAAAGAGTGTTAAAAAAACAAGCCTGAAGGCTCTGAGTCTCAATGCGAGGAGCATTCGTAATAAGGTGGATGAATTAACTGCTCAGATAGCTGTTAACAGATATGATGTAATTGGGATTACGGAGACATGGCTCCAGAGTAATCAAGGCTGGGAACTCAACATCCAGGGGTATTCAATATTCAGGAAGGACAGACAGGAAGGAAAAGGAGGTGGGGTAGCGTTACTGGTTAAAGAGGAGATTAACGCAATAGTAAGGAAGGACATTAGCGTGGATGAAGTGGAATCTGTATCAGTAGAGCTGCGGAACACCAAAGGGCAGAAAACAATTAGTGGGAGTTGAGTACAAGACCACCAAACAGTATTAGGGAGGTTGGGGATGGCATCAAACAGGAAATTAGGGACGCGTGCAATAAGAGTACAGCAGTTATCATGGGTGACTTTAATCTACATATTGATTGGGCTAACCAAACTGGTAGCAGTACTGTGGAGGAGGATTTCCTGGAGTGTATAAGGGATGGTTTTCTAGACCAATATGTCGAGGAACCAACTAGAGAGCAGGCCATTCTAGACTGGGTCTTGTGTAATGAGAGAGGATTAATTAGCAATCTTGTCGAGCGAGGCCCCTTGGGAAAGAGTGACCATAATATGGTAGAATTCTTCATTAAGATGGAGAGTGACACAGTTAATTCAGAGACTAGGGTCCTGAACTTAAGGAAAGGTAACTTCGATGTCATGAGGTATGAATTGGCTAGGATAGACTGGCAAATGATACTTAAAGGGCTGACGTTGGATAGGCAATGGAAAGACATTTAAAGATGACATGGATGAACTTCAACAATTGTACATCCCTGTCTAGCGTAAAAATAAAAAGGGGAAGGTGGTTCAACCGTGGCTAACAAGGGAAATTAGGGATAGTGTTAAATAGAAACATAGAAACATAGAAAATAGGTGCAGGAGTAGGCTATTCGGCCCTTCGAATCTGCACTGCCATTCAATGAGTTCATGGCTGAACATGCAACTTCAGTACCCCATTCCTGCTTTCTCGCCATACCCCTTGATCCCCCTAGTAGTAAGGACTACATCTAACTCCTTTTTGAACATATTTAGTGAATTGGCCTCAACAACTTTCTGTGGTAGAGAATTCCACAGGTTCACCACTCTCTGGGTGAAGAAGTTTCTCCTCATCTCGGTCCCAAATGGCTTACCCCTTATCCTTAGACTGTGACCCCTGGTTCTGGACTTCCCCAACATTGGGAACATTCTTCCTGCATCTAACCTGTCTAAACCCGTCAGAATTTTAAACGTTTCTATGAGATCCTCTCTCATTCTTCTGAACTCCAGTGAATACAAGCCCAGTTGATCCAGTCTTTCTTGATATGTCAGTCCCGCTATCCCGGGAATCAGTCTGGTGAACCTTCGCTGCACTCCCTCAATAGCAAGAATTTCCTTCCTCAAGTTAGGAGACCAAAACTGTACACAATACTCCAGGAGTGGCCTCACCAAGGCCCTGTACAACTGTAGCAACACCTCCCTTCCCCTGTACTCAAATCCCCTCACTATGAAAGCCAACATGCCATTTGCTTTCTTAACCGCCTGCTGTACCTGCATGCCAACCTTCAATGACTGATGTACCATGACACCCAGGTCTCGTTGCACCTCCCCTTTTCCTAATCTGTCACCATTCAGATAATAGTCTGTCTCTCTGTTTTTACCACCAAAGTGGATAACCTCACATTTATCCACATTATACTTCATCTGCCATGCATTTGCCCACTCACCTAACCTAACCTATCCAAGTCACTCTGCAGCCTCATAGCATCCTCCTCGCAGCTCACACTGCCACCGAACTTAGTGTCATCCGTAAATCCAAGGAAGAGGTATATAAATTGGCCAGAAAAAACAGCAAACCTGAGGACTGGGAGAAATTTAGAATGCAGCAGAGGAGGACTAAGGGTTTAATTAGGAGAGGGAATTAGAGTACGAGAGTAAGCTTGCAGGGAACATAAAAACTGACTGCAAAAGCTTCAATAGATATGTGAAGAGAAAAAGATTAGTGAAGACTAATGTAGGCCCCTTGCAGTCAGAATCAGGTGAATTCATAATGGTGAACAAATGGCATACTAATTAAACTCTGATTCTGTCTTCACTAAGGAAGACACGAATAACCTTCCGAAAATAATAGAGGACCGAGGGTCTAGCGAGAAGGAGGATCTGAAGGAAATCCTTATTGTTCAGGAAACTGTGTGAGGAAAATTGATGGGATTGATAAATCCCTAGGGCCTGATAGTCTGCATCCCAGAGTACTTAAGGAAGTGGCTCTAGAAATAGTTGATGCATTGGTGGTCATTTTCCAACAGTCTATAGACTTTAGATCAGTTCCTATGGACTAGAGGGTAGCTAATGTAACCACACTTTTTAAAAAAGGAGGGAGAGAGAATACAGGGAATTATAGACCGGTTAGCCTGACATCGATAGTGGGGAAAATGTTGGAATCAATTATTAAAGATGAAATAGCAGCGCATTTATGACAGGATCGGTCCACGTCAGCATGGATTTATGAAAGGGAAATCCTGCCTGACAAATCTTCTAGAATTTTGAGGATGTAACTAGTAGAGTGGACAAGGGAGAATCAGTGGATGTGGTGTATTTGGACTTTCAAAAGGTTTTTGACAAAGTCCCACACAAGTGATTAGTGTGCAAAATTAAAGCACATGATATTGGGGCTAATGTATTGTTATGGATAGAGAACTGGTTGGCAAACAGGAAGCAAAGAGTAGGAATAAATGGGTCCTCTTCAGAATGGCAGGCAGTAACTAGTGAGGTACCGGAAGGTTCAGTGCTGGGACCCCAGCTATTTACAATATACATTAATGACTTAGACAAAGGAATTGAATGTAATATCTCCAAGTTTGCAGATGACACTAAGCTGGGTGGCGGTGTGAGCTGTGAGGAGGATGCTAAGAGGCTGTAGGGTGACTTGGACAGGTTAGATGAATGAGCAAATGCATGGCAGATGCAGTATAACGTAGATAAATGTGAGGTTATCCACTTTGGTGGCAAAAACATGAAGGCAGAATATTATCTGAATGGCGGCAGATTAGGAAAAGGAGAGGTGTAACGAGACCTGGGTGTCATGGTACATCAGTCATTGAAAGTTGGCAAGCAGGTACAGCATGCGGTGAACAAGGCAAATGGCCTGTTGGCCTTCATAGCTAGAGAATTTGACTATAGGAGCAGGGAGGTCTTATTGCAGTTGTACGGGGCCTTGGTGAGGCCACACCTTGAATATAGTGTACAGTTTTGGTCTCCTAATCTGAGGAAGGACATTCTTGCTATTGGGGGAGTGCAGAGAATGTTCACCAGACTGATTCCTGAGATGGCAGGACTGACATATGAAGAAAGACTGGATCAACTAGGCTTATATTCACTGGAATTTAGAAGAATGAGAGGGGATCTCATAGAAACATGTAAAATTCTGATGGGATTAGACAGGTTAGATGTAGGAAGAATGTTCCCGATGTTGGGGAAGTCCAAAACCAAGGGTCACAGTCTGAGGATAAGGGGTAAGCCATTTAGGACCGAGATGAGGAGAAACTTCTTCACTCAGAGAATTGTGAACCTGTGGAATTCTCTACCACAGAAAGTTGTTGAGGCCAATTTCTTAGATATATTCAAAAGGGAGTTAGATGTGACGGCTAAAGGGATCAAGGGGTATGGAGAGAAAGCAGGAATGGGGTACTGAAGTGAATGATCAGCCATGACATATTGAATGGTGGTACGGGCTCGAAGGGCCGAATTGCCTACTCCTGCAACTATTTTCTATGTTTCTATGTTTTTTTCTTCTCAATACAAAAACTGCAGACCACACACTCAAACTTGGCATGAGATCGCTTGAGTCATTCAGGATGTAAAAGTATATGATGTGTTTGGGCCAATGATTCCCTCAATTGGATCAATTAGTCAGTGCTTTTCTGGGTTGACAGAATTATTGAGCAGAGTTTCGCTGGATTTTTAGCATAGTGGTTTTGTAGATTGGTTATATTACTGGATCAGTATTCCCATGGATTTGCTGGATTATTAGCCCAATATCTGTTTGGGTTATTTGGGTTATTGGGTCAGTATTTCACTGGCTTGGGTGGATTATTGGCCAATGTTTCTCTGGATTATTGGCCAGTATTTCTCTGGATTTTGGTCCAGTGTTTCTGTGAGTTTGTGCTTGACAAAAATCTGTTTGTGTAGACTACTGCAAGGACAATAATGAATTTAACTAGGAGTAGATCACATTTCTCATTTTCCTTCTCTTTTTTTCTGGTAAATTCTAAAAATATTTGAAGTTAATAAATTTGTAACAAATGAAAAACAGCGATCACTTTTTTAATGCGATTCTCACATGCCACTTAACTTACCAAGAACATGAGGACTGACCATGCAGGCAGGATCGTCTTCATCGACACAGGGGGCCTCTGTGGAATTCTCTCCGCCCCACTGTGTGGACACGACAGTTGCAGCAGAAGTGGTGGTTGCTGGAAGGATAAAGTAGATCTAGTGAGGTCACATAACAAATTGGCAATTTATTATATCCCTTCACAGTGTACAAAACCTGGTGAGATACCTTTTACTGAGGGCATGCAATGGCGTGCAGAAGGTTAAAAAGATTTGCTATAATGGACAAAGGGATGAAGAGGTTTAGAATTTAAAGAAAAAAAGATACACTTGAATTTCTATAGCGCCTTTCAAGATCACTGGACATCCCAAAGCGCTTTACAGCCAATTACATTTTTGGAATGTAGTCACTGTTGTAATGTAGAAAATATGTAGATAATATTTCCAGTTATATAGCATCTCACCTTGTCCTCAATTCATCTCAAAGCACTTTGCAACCAGTGAATTACTTTTGCTGAAGATGGGAGGAGCTAAACCAGCCTGCTGTTTTGATTTGTAATTTCATTTATATAATGCCTTTAATGTAGTAATATGTCTCAAGTTGCTCCAGAGGAGCGTTCGATAGAATTTGACAGCGAGCTACATAAGGAGATATTCAGACAGGTGACCAAAAGTGTCATGTATGTAGACCGTGTATACTAACTGTATAGTCACATAAGGTGTGCCACCAGAGGGCACTGCGCTGGGAGACCTGAGGGACACCTGCATAGGTGTGCAGGGCCCAGTATAAAAGGCTGCCCACCATGCTTGTGCCTCACTCTGGAGTTACAATATATGGGACTAAGGTCACAACAGCTCAAGTACAATACTAGGCCTCGTGGAGTCATTCATAACAGTATTAAAGACATAACAACTGGCGACGAGATTACGAACTTTCACGCAAAAATGATTAACGTTGGTGCATTCGAAAAGTTCTCAGAGGGTGAAGATTGGGAAACCTTTACAGAGCGGCTCGACCAATATTTCGTAGCAAATGACCTGGTAGACGATGATCCGGCCACGCTGGTAGATAAGCACAGAGCTATCCTGTTGGCCAGTTGTGGGCCCGCGGTCTACAGCCTCGTCAGGGACTTGCTTGCACCAGAGAAAACAACGGCCAAGTCATACACAGAACTGCTAATTCGGGACCAACTCAAACCGAAGGAGAGCATCCTTATGGCCAGGTATTGATTTTATACACACCGACACCCCGAGGGCCAGGAAATCGCGAAGTACGCTGCTGACCTCAGGAGGCTGGCAGGACCGTGTGAATTTGGTGCATCCCTTGCCGATGCGTTGCGGGACGTTTTCTTAATTGGCATCGGTCAAGAGGCCCTTCTTCACAGGCTACTGTCTGCTAAAATCACCGTCACTCTACAGAAGGCCATCAGCATCAGCCAGGTGGTCATGACCTCAAGCTGCACTCCAAGCAGATGATGACTCACTCTCAGGACACAAACCCAGCAAGTACTTTCACAGGCAGAACTATTGAACGTGAATCTGCCCAGGGCAGAGCGTACAGGCCCCCGAGTCTTTTAACTCAGAGTCTGCCGAGGGGTGCAAACGTAAGTCGAGTAGCACTATGCTGACATTGCGGAGGTAATCACAGGGCTCAGCAGTGTCGGTTCAGAAACAAGGGGCCCAAGCTTCAAGCCGCGCCTAGAACGGCGCAGTCCCGACCTGGACGCCCGTTTTTCGCGCCACAAAGTGCGCCTAAAAAAACCCTCCGTATTTCCCACCTCCCTGCAGGTCCTCTGGCCCTCGGCGCAGCACAGCAGGAGCTGTAGGGGGCGGAGCTAGGTCCCTGCGCTGAAAACAGTGCCAGGACCTCTGCACATGCGCGCTACAGTGGGCGCGCAAGTGCAGTAGCTCCAGGCGCCCGAAACTGTGTGGGAGGGGCCGAAGCACTCATCCCCTAGCCCTGGCCCAATGGCCTCACTGGGGCTGCGTGAATAAGGCTCCTCCCACGGCCAGCTCCTGCTTCCTACCGACCCGACTCGACTCCCGCTTCACGCCTCCGGACCGGACCGGACCCGACCCGACTCCCGCTCCCGCCCATCTCCTTCCCCCCCCCTTCTCCCCTTTATCCCCTTTTCCCCCCTCCCCCCTTCTCACCCCCTCCCCCTCCATCCCTCCCCCTCCCCCTTCTCCCCCCCTCCCCCTTCTCCTCCTCCCCCCTTCACCCCCCTCCCCCTTCTCCTCCATCCCTCCCCCTCCCCCTTCTCCCCCATCCCTCCCCCTTCTCCCTATCCCTCCCCCTTCCCTCCCTCTGCTCCCCCTCTCTCTCCCTCTACCCCCCTCCTCCCCCTCCCCTCGCTGTCAGAAACACAGACACTGACAGACAGAGAATGAGAGACACACACAGAAAGACAGAGAGAGATAGAGACACTGACAGAGACACACTTGGGGGGGGGGGGGCATCCCAGCACGCTGTTGGAGGGCTCCCGGTGCTGCAGTCGGTAAGTAGAAAATGTTTTATTTATTGATTTTTTAAAAATTATTTCTTATTAATTTTTTTTGATTGATTTATTGGTTGATTTATTGATGTATTTATCATTTATTATTGATGATGGCTCTTTATTTGTATAACTGAAGTGTTTAATGTTTGTAAACTTCCCTTTAAACCCCCCCCCCACCATTCCCTACGCCTGATTTGTAACCTACGCCTGATTTTCTAAAGTGTAGACAAGGTTTTTTCGAGAGTACAAAAATCTTCACTTACTCCATTCTAAGTTAGTTTGGAGTAAGTTTTCACTGACGAAACTTTGAAAACAGGCGTAAGTGGCCGGACACGCCCCCTTTTGAAAAAAAATTCTGTTCCAAAGTGAAACTGTTCTAACTGACTAGAACTGGAACAAACTAAATGACGAGAATTCCGATTTCTAAGATACTTCGTTCTACACCAGTTGCTCCTAAAAATCAGGAGCAAATCATGTGGAAACTTGGGGCCTATGTGTGCAAAGGCTGCAGCACAAAGGGCCACCTCCAGCGAATGTGCAAAAGAGCTGTGACTCACCATGTGGAAGAGGAGTCAGCAGATGGCTGTGAATCTAGCGCGGATTACGAGGAGATGGCTAGAGAGGCAGCTCAGTCCCAGGACAAAATGTATGGAGTATATACCTGCACCACAGATTGTCCTCCAGTAATAATGGAAGTCAAGATAAATGGCGTTCCAGTCTTCATGGAAGTGGACACGGGGGCGAGTCAGTCAGTAATGAGCCAGGAAGCCTTTGAGAGGCTATGGAACAATCAAGCTGAACGACTTAAGCTGGTCCCGGTTCAGGCAAAGCTGCGCACCTACACCAAGGAACTGATAGCAGTTGTTGGTAGTGCGGATGTAAGTGTATCCCATGATGACGCGGTGCACAATTTACCATTATGGATTGTTTCAGGTGATGGACCAACGCTACTTGCAAGAAGATGGATGGGGAAGATTCATTGGAACTGGGAAGACATCATCCCTCCAGCGATTGACGTCCCCCGTGCTCAGAGGCAGAGCAAGCCCCCACCTTCGGTTGGACCAGACACCGGAGAGCAGATCCGTGCAGCCCCCGAGGCACAGACTGCTCATCAGGACTGCTTGGCGATGATCCGGTCGAGACGACCCGAATGCACATTCCCGGTTTCAGTGGCAGGACTCCTGGGGAGGAAGATTGGATCCGAGGGCACCTTCCCAGCTTCAGCGGCAGAATCCCTGGGAAAGAAGATCGCGGTAGTCGACATCATGGACAGGGAAAAGATGGCGTCCAAACCACGAGGTGCAGCGCTAATGGAGCAACGGTACACGGTTCCACACAAGGAAGACAATTGGGGTAAAAGTAGTAAGGCCATTTTAAAGGAGGCCAGCAACCCGCCATTTTTGAATGAACTGCTTGAAATTGGTAACCAATGTAAACGTCCAGCTGTAACGAGCAAAATGTTGAGTGATGTTGGGTGTAAATTGCAATCAGCCAATGTAGTGGCCGAACGGTCGTATGCAGGTCCAGCGGGCTACCCAATGCTGTAGCCTGGGTCCCTGGGACCAGAACGATGTATCATAAAGTGTCCCCATAGCTGACAGAAGTAGACAAGCCATCCCCGGAGAGCAGAGGCACCGGTAGCGATACCATGCCTCAAATCGGTTTAACATTGCAGGCACCGATGGCATGAACCACCACGGGCCATAACCTGCATCTATGCTCGCAGTCGGCTACCATCGCTCACCACCTGAGTGGAAAAGGCGCAGCCCAGAAACCCACTCGCCACCACGGCAATGCTCAAGAGCGAAGGGTCACTCGCAACGGCTCTTCCGAACGGGACCTGGACCAGCCAGGATCCCAAACGAGTGAGTGCTCACAATGGTGCCCTCAAGGAAAGCAAGTCAGCAGTCCCCTGTGAACTGCTAGACAAGATGAGGCAGCCCCACCGTCGCTTAGACGAAACGCTCACTCGCTCAGGCCGCTTCCCAGGGAGCAGCAGCGACACTGTGCAAATGAAAAGGACAGGGAGGTCACAGACACATCAGCTATCTTGGAGCCTGCCCGACAGTAGGAGTAATGGCAAGAGCCAACTCGAGCAAAATGAGCTCACCTCGCCCACAGACCCACTAGCATGGGGCGCTGCGCTGCCCCCAGACGATTCGGATCTCATCCGGCTGTGCTGGAACTAGACTGTCCTTGTGTACCTGTACTGATAGACCTGTACTGTTCATGTAAATGTACCACACAAAAAGAAACGCAACTGTAATCCACCCAACAAGTGTACCAAGATGTAAATGTAAAACCCATATGATGAACTTGAATGCAACTTGCATGTAATGGTCTATTACTGTGTGGGGGGGAGAATGGAATCGTCATGGACTCACAACCAGAAACCACGGGGACCTCTACTGGCAACAAATCTCACTACCAACCCACCCAAGCTAGAAGCGACCCTCCAATGGTCAACCAGGAAGAGCAAAGCCCAGGTCACCGTCAATGTACAAGTCAATTTATATTAAAGACTTGGGGGAAGTGATGTCATGTATGTAGACCATGTATACTAACCGTATAGTCACATAAGGTGTGCCACCAGAGGGCACTGCAGTGGGAGACCTGAGGGTCACCTGCATAGGTGTGCAGGGCCCAGTATAAAAGGCTGCCCACCATGCTTGTGCCTCACTCTGGAGTTACAATAAATGGGACGAAGGTCACAACAGCTCAAGTACAATACTAGACCTCGTGGAGTCATTCATAAGAGTATTAAAGACATAACAAAAAGCTTGGTCAAAGAGGTAGGTTTTAAGAAATGTTTGAAAGGAGGAAAGAGAGACAGAGGAAGAGAGGTTTAGGGAGGGAATTCCAGAACTTGGGGCCGAGGTAGCTGAATGAACGGCCATCAATGGAGGGGCGAAGGAATTGGGAGGAGCACAGAGATCTCAGAGGGTTGTAGGGCTGGAAGAGGTTACTTCATTGGAGAAATATGGACTTCAATGCATCAATGCCTACAAACTCGGACCAATAGAATTTCTCATTTTGATAACCCTTTCTCCGAATGCATTTTATATTAACCTTGTTTGGACCTTATAATTAATTACATTACAAACAGCTCCACGACAGTTTGACAAATTATCTTCACTTTGTAACTGAGTGAAATTAGTGCAACTCAACTCCATACAAATTCACAAGTTGTGAAAAACACTTTCAATAAATGAAAATGTTATTAGGAGACAATTATTCCACATACACACAACACAATTTGTGACCAATTTATAACACAATAAGCTCTGCGAAACATCTGAATTTATATTTTAAAAAATGATGCCTGGTCTGTGTCTCAAAGACATGAAGTGAGTAGGAAATAAAAAGACCAGTTAGTATTCTGGATAATGTTTACTGTTTCATATTGGAACAAGGTTATTATAAATATGAATGAATCTCTTTCTTGGTCCAACTTGGCACACATTCAAAAATCGTATGCAGCAAATCATTTCTTGATCACAATAGCTTTGCATTTAATCACTGCTAAAAGCAAACTCCTGCCAGTTTCCCAGAATATCTGATCCAATTGATCTGGGTTCAGTAACACACATTACACCCCCTAATAAAGTAGTGAGAGAAAACACAAAAGATTGTGCTAGCTGATTGAAAGAGCACCTAATCCAGGCTGACGCTTCAATGCAGTAATGCAATTTCGGAGGTGCTGTCTTTCAGATGAGACATTAAACCCAGACCCTGCCTGCCCTCTCAGGTGGACGTAAAAGATCTCATGGCACTATTCGAGGAAGAGCTGGGGAATTCTCCCTGGTGTCCTGGCCAATATTTATCCCTCAACCAACATCATGAAAACAGATTTCCTGCTCATTATCTCATTGCTGTTTGTGGGAGCTTGCTATGCGCAAATTGGCTGCTGCACTTCCTACATTACAACAGTGACTACACTTCAAAACGTACATAATTGGCTGTGAAGCACTTTAGGGTGTCCTGAGGTTGTAAAAGGGACTGTATAAATGCAAGTCTTTATGTTAATATATTTTCATGATGGAAACACATAAAATAAATACAGAGAATGTTTTTTTGTCCAATGGTATGTAAACCTGTTGACACCAATTAAGTTTCCATATTTGACCAAAGCACCGTTCTACATCCCATTGCTGCAGCCCAGGCTCTGAGCCAAGCCCACAGCACCAATAGTAAACTTTCGCTGTCTGACTTGACGGATTAATTTTTTTTTTTAATTATTAAATAAAATTAGGACAAGGTTTGTTTCTTCCAATTTCTGGTTGGTTTGTGAAGTTCTCAAAAGCTGTGGCGGAATTTACTGCTTTTCTCGAATCTTGTGCTAAAAAGAGTCAAAGGGCATTTCCACTCAAGTCAACCAGACAATCAGTGACAGTTTCCACTAAATTACAACAGTGACTTCAAAAAGTACTCCATTGGCTGTAAAGGGCTTTGGGACTTCCTGAGGTGGTGAAAGGCGCTACAGAAATGTAAGTTCTTTCTTCATATACGATGGGGAAAATTCCTGCAACTTGTTACCCTGATCAACACAAGATAGAGATAAGGAGATACGGTACTTGAGTGCAACGGAGGGGAGCGTGTTAGGTGTGGCCTCACAGTTATAGTGCCAGTAAGTAATAGACTCCAATGGAGGTTGAAGAGGGAAATGATAATGAGGTTACAGGTCAGAAACAGGCCATCCGGCCCAACTTGTCTAAGCTGATGTTGAAACTTCACATGAGCCTCCTCTCACTCCTCTTCATCTCACCCTAACAACATATCCTTCTAGAAACATAGAAAATAGGTGCAGGAGTAGGCCATTCGGCCCTTCCAGTCTGCACCACCATTCAATAAGATCATGGCTGATCATTCACCTCAGTACCCCTTTCCTGCTTTCTCTCCATACCCCTTGATCCCTTAAGCCGTAAGGGCCATTTGAATATATCTAACAAACTGGCATCAACAACTCTCTGTGGCAGGGAATTCCACAGGTTAACAATTCTCTGAGTACAGACGTTTCTCCTCATCTCAGTCCTAAAAGGCTTACCCCTTATCCTTAGGCTGTGTCCCCTGGTTCTGGACGTCCCCAACATCGGGAACATTCTTCCTGCATCTAACCTGTCCAGTCCCGTCAGAATTTTATATGTTTCTAAGAGATCCCCTCTCATTCTTCTAAACTCCAGTGAATACAGGCCCAGTCGATTCAGTCTGTCAGTCCTACCATCCCAGGAATCAGACTGGTGAACCTTCGCTGCACTCCCTCAATAGCAAGAACATCCTTCCTCAGATTAGGAGACCAAAACTGAACATAATATTCCAGGTGAGGCCTCACCAAGGCCCTTTATAACTGCAGTAAGACCTCCCTGCTCCTATACTCAAATCCCCTAGCTACGAAGGGCAACATGCATTTGCCTTCTTCACCGCCTGCTGCACCTGCTTGCCAATCTTCAATGACTGATGCACCACGACACCCAGGTCTCAATGCATCTCCTCTTTTCCTAATCTGCCGCCATTCAGATAATATTCTGCCTTCATGTTTTTGCCACCAAAGTGGATAACCTCACATTTATCCACATTATACTGCATCTGCCATGCATTTGCCCACTCACCTAACCTGTCCAAGTCACCCTGCAGCCTTTTAGCATCCTTCTCACAGCTCACACCACCACCCAGCTTAGTGTCATCTGCAAACTTGGAGATATTACACTCAATTCCTGCATCTAAATCATTAATGTATATTGTAAATAACTGGGGTCCCAGCACTGAGCCCTGTGGCACCCCACTAGTCACTGAAAAGGACCCGTTTATCCCAACTCGCTGCTTCCTGTCTGCCAACCAGTTCTCTATCCACGTCAATACATCACTCCAATACCATGTGATTTAATTTTGCACACTAATCTCTTGTGTGGGACCTTGTCAAAAGCCTTTTGAAAATCCAAATACACCACATCCACTGGTTCTCCCTTGTCCACTCTACTAGTTACATCCTCAAAAAATTCTAGAAGATTTGTCAAGCATGATTTCCCTTTCATAAATCCATGCTGACTTGGACCAATCCTGACACTGTTTTCCAAATGCGCTGCTATTTCATCTTTAATAATTGATTCCAACATTTTCCCCACTACTGATGTCAGGCTAACCGGTGTATAATTACCCGTTTTCTATCTCCCTCCTTTTTTAAAAAGTGGTGTTACATTAGCTACCCTCCAGTCCGTAGGAACTGATCCAGAGTCAATATACTGTTGGAAAATGATCACCAATGCATCCACTATTTCTAGGGCTACTTCCTTAAGTACTCTGGGATGAAGATTATCAGGCCCCGGATATTTGTCGGCCTTCAATCCCATCAATTTCTCTAACACGATTTCCTGACTAATAAGGATTTCCTTCAGTTCCTCCTTGCTAGACTCTTGGTCTTCTAGTACTTCCGGAAGATTATTTGTGTCTTCTTTCGTGAAGACAGAACCAAAGTATTTGTTCAATTGCTCTGCCATTTCTTTGTTCCCCATTATAAATTCACCTGAATCTGACTGCAGTGGACCTACATTTATCTTCACTAATCTTTTTCTCTTCACATATCTATAGAAGCTTTTGCAGTCAGTTTTTATGTTTCCAGCAAACTTCCTCTCATACTCTATTTTCTCCCTCCTAATTAAACCCTTTGTCCTCCTCTGCTGAATTCTAAATTTCTCCCAGTCCTCAGGTTTGCTGTTTTTTCTGGCCAATTTATATGCCTCTTCCTTGGATTTAACACTATCCCTAATTTCCCTTGTTAGCCACGGTTGAGCCACCTTCCCCATTTTATTTTTACTCCAGACAGGGATGTACAATTGTTGAAGTTCATCCATGTGATCTTTAAATGTCTGCCATTGCCTATCCACCGTCAACCCTTTAAGTATAATTCGCCAGTCTATTCTAGCCAATTCACGTCTCATATCATCAAAGTTACCTTTCCTTAAGTTCAGGACCCTAGTCTCTGAATTAACTGTGTCAATCTCCATCTGAATAAAGAATCCTACCGTATTATGGTCACTCTTCCCCAAGGGGCATCGCACAACAAGATTGCTAATTAGTCCTTTCTCATTACACATCACTCTGTCTAGGATGGCCAGCACTCTAGTTGGTTCCTCGATATTTTGGTCTGGAAAATCATTCCTAATACACTCCAGGATATTCTCCTCCACCATATTGCTACCAGTTTGGTTAGCCCAATCTATATGTAGATTAAAGTCACCCATGATAACTGCTGTACTTTTATTGCACGCATCCCTAATTTCTTGTTTGATGCTGTCCCCAACCTCACTACTACTGTTTGGTGGTCTGTACACAACTCCCACTAGCGTTTTCTGCCCTTTGGTATTCCACAGCTCTACCCATACATCATCCAAGCTAACGTCCTTCCTTACTATTGCGTTAATTTCCTCTTTAGCCAGTAACGCTACCCCACCTCCTTTTCCTTTCTGTCTATCCTTCCTAAATGTTGAATACCCCTGGGGATGTTGAGTTCCCAGCCTTGGTCACCCTGGAGCCATGTCTCCGTAATCCCAATTATATCATATTCGTTAATAGCTGCCTGCACAGTTAATTCGTCCACTTTCTTAAGAATACTCCTCGCATTGAGGCACAGAGCCTTCAGGCTTGTCTTTTTAATGCACTTTGTCCCTTTAGAACTTTGCTGTAATGTGGCCCTTTTTGATTTTTGCCTTGGGTTTCTCTGCCCTCCACTTTTACTATTCTTCTTTCTATCTTTTGCTTCTGCCTCCATTTTACTTCTCTGTCTCCCTGCATAGGTTCCCACTCCCCTAACATATGAGTTTAACCCCTCCCCAACAGCACTAGCAAACACTCCCCCTAAGACATTGGTTCCAGTCCTGCCCAGGTGCAGACCGTCCAATTTGTACTGGTCCCACCTCCCCCAGAACCGGTTCCAATGTCCCAGGAATTTGAATCCCTTCCTCCTGCACCATTCCTCAAGCCACATATTTATCTTAGCTATCCTGCAATTCCTACTCTGACTAGCATGTGGCACTGGTAGCAATCCTGAGATTATTAACTTTGAGGTCCTGGCTTTTTAATTTATCTCCTAGCTCCCTAATTTCAGCTTGTAGGACCTCATCCAGTTTTTCACCTATTTCGTTGGTACCTATATGCACCACGACAACTGGCTGTTCACCTCCCCCTCCAAAATGTCCAGCAGCCGCTCCGAGACATCCTTGACCCTTGCACCAGGGAGGCAATATACCATCCTGGAGTCTCAATTGCGGCTGCAGAAACACCTATCTATTCCCCTTACAATAGAATCCCCCACCACTATAGCTCGTCCACTCTTTTTCCTGCCCTCCTGTGCAGCAGAGCCACCCATGATGCCATGAACTTGGCTACTGCTGCCCTCCCCTGATCTGTTTTGGAGGGGGATGACCGCAGGGGACCCCTGCACTACCTTCCTTCCACTGCTCTGCCTGATGTTCACCCATTCCTTATCTGCCTGAGTCACCTTTACCTGTGGTGTGACCAACTCACTAAACATGCTATTCACGACATCCTCAGCATCGTAGATGCTCCAGAGTGAATCCATGTGCAGCTCCAGTGCTGCAATGCGGTCTGTCAGGAGCTGCAGCAGGACACACTTCCTGCACATGTAGTCGTCAGGGACAGAAGTGTCCCTGAGTTCCCACATAGCACAGGAGGAGCATGACATGGGGCTGGGCTCTCCTGCCATGACTTAACCCTTAGATTAACTTAATTTGGCAACAATGTCAAGGGTTACCTACTGATAAGGAAATAAAAGAGAAAAAAAAAGATTAAATACTCACCAATCCAGCAACCAATCACTTATCTACTTGGCTGTGACGTCACCCTTCGATTTCTTTCTACTTATTTGTTTTACCTTCAGCCTCTGCACATGCTAGCCTTCTCCAGACTGCTGCTGCTCCAAGCTGCCTCCGCCCTGTGTACTCCTACACCGCTCCTCTCGTGATGCTAGCCTCCTCCCGACTTTTCTCCCTTATGTATCTAATTTCCCCTTAAATGCGTCTGTGCTATTCACCTCAACTATTCCATGTGGTAGTGAGTTCCACATTCTCACCACTCTCTGAGTAAAGAGGTTTCTCCTAAATTCCTTACTGGATTTATTAGTGACTATCTTATATTGATGGCTCCTAATTTTGGTCTCCCCCATAAACAGAAGTGGAGGGGAGAGGAGGGGAGGGGAGAAGAGAGGAGAGGCGAGGAGGGGAGAAGCTAGGAGGGGAGAGGATAGGAGAGGAGGGGATAGGAGGGGAGAGGATAGGAGGGGAGGGGAAAGGATAGGAGAGGAGGGGAGAGGATAAGAGTGGAGAGGAGTTGAGAGGAGAGATGGGCAGAGGAGAGGAGGGGAGTGGAGAGGAGAGGAGAGGACAGGGCTGGATTTAGAGCCTGATGGGCCTGGGGCAAACTGATCCAAATGGGCCTATAGTTATGTTTGTTGATGGTCATTACATTACGTATATGATTCTGATTCTGAGTATGAAAACATAGGCCAGTATATTCAACAATGAAAGCATATATTCTGTACCACGCAGTATATTCTGGTTCTGGTAACATTGCAATACTCGATCCCTATACATATATGCAAATTTCTCTCAATAACATATGAAATAAAACAGGCTAGTACATATTCTGTTCTGTATATAGGTACATTAGAGTATATAGGTACTTCTGTATATTGGTGTAAACAAGTGAATCTATTTTCCTCAGTCTTGTTTTTCCTCTCATTGTTTATTCTATTCAGCCTACTTGGGAGGCCTTATATATTTTTTCCTACATTTATTTGGTGGACCTATGTTCTTTGGTGGGCCTGGGGCTGCAGCCCCATCTGCCCCATGGTTAATCCGCTCCTGGGAGAGGAGTGGAGGGGAGAGGAGTGGAGGGGAGAGGAGTGAAGGGGAGTGGAGGGGAGAGGAGGGAAGTGGAGGGGACGGAGGGGAGAGGAGTGGAGTGGAGGGGAGAGAAGGGGAGTGGAGGGGAGAGGAGGGGAGAGGAGGAGAGTGGAGAGGAGGGGAGAGGAGTGGAATGGAGGGGAGAGGAGGGGAGTGGAGGGGAGAGGAGGGGAGTGGAGAGGAGGGGAGAGGAGTGGAGTGGAGGGGAGAGGAGGGGAGTGGAGAGGAGGGGAGAGGAGGGGAGAGGAGGGGAAAGGAGTGGAGTGGAGGGGAGAGGAGGGGAGTGGAGGGGAGAGGAGTGGAGTGGAAGCGACAGATGTGAACTAATGAGAAATGACAAAAATAAATAAAAACAAGAGGGGAAGAGGATGAAACCTGGAGTGGGAGGGAAATTACTCCAAGATCTGAAGAACTATTATTGGAATCTCCTATTCGACCTCAAATGCTGTTGGCCACTGTAATCATGAGCAGATGCCTGGGATATTCGCACTGAAGGCTAATTGAATGAGGCTACAAGGCAGTGCCGCATTGCGTATGGTGTTGCATTCACATCCGCATGCACCAGTAAACAAACTGCCCTCCCAGCTGCCCCAGCGCTGTGTCCTTGTGAGTAAGCCTGCTCTGTCATGATGCCCCCTTCAATAGCCCATTTTGCAGGCTGTGCAGTGGAAAACTGTCCTGAAGGGAAGGAGGGTGGCGGTTTGGGAGGTGGTGGGGAGGGCGGGGGGGGGGGGGGGGGGCGGGGGTCGCGCTGGGCAGAGGGAGCTTATTCGTGAAGTGACTAACTCCACCTCTCCGTGGCTGATTTGCAACAGATCTTTTCACTTGATGACTTCCTGCACTGGGAACAGAAAGGCCAAGTATTTGAAATGTGGTTTAAAAAGTACTTCCGCACACCCAAACATCTGGTGAGCAGCCCCAGGCTTAAACTGCCTTTTAAAAAAAAATGACAAATACCAATTCATAAAGCAGTTAGTGAACTGCAAACCCAAATTACAGAGTCCGGGACACACTCCTGCTCACTGAGTTCATCGCCACCATATTTTAAACCATCAAGAGATTCATTTCACACAATCACTTTGAAAACTCTTCACATTTACCAAAAAAATAAATTCCACATCTGGTTTATTTCTTAAAGATCATCAAACATTTGGTAGTATTTTTCACAAGATTACTTGGAGTCCATCTGGCCAAACTATCGTGTGTGTGTGGAGTCACACGTGGAGGCGCCCACAAATAAACCAACAATAACAATTTCTCGACCTCACTTTCCTCCTTCAAGTCACTGTAAAACCTTCCTCTTTGACCTTGGTCACCAGTCCTAATATCTCCTTATGTGGCTCGATGTCAAATTTTGTTTGATAACCCTCCTGTGAAATGCTTTGGGATGTTTTACTACATAAAGGCGCTATATAAATACAAGTTGTTGTTGTACAAAAGGCATAATAGTGCAGATGCTGGAAGTATGAAATATAAACAGAAAGTGCTCGAAATATTCAGGAGGCCTGTGCAATATAAGAACGTAAGAAATAGGAGCAGGAGTAGACCATATGGCCCCTCGAGCCTGCTCCACCATTTAATACGATTATGGCTGATCTGATCTTCAACTCAGGTCCACTTCCCTGCCCGCTGCCCATAACCCTTTATTCCCTTATCGGTTAAGAAACTGTCAATCTCTATCTTAAATATATTCAATGTCCCAGCTTCCACAGCTCTCTGAGGCAGCGAATTCCACAGATTTACAACCCTCTGAGAGAAGAAATTCCTCCTCATCTCTGTTTTAAATGGGCGGCCCCTTATTCTAAGATCATGCCCTCTAGTTCTAGTCTCCCCCGTCAGTGGAAACATTCTCTCTGCATCCACCTCGTCAAGCCCCCTCATAATCTTATACATTTCAATAAGATGATCTCTCTTTCTTCTGAATTCCAATGAGTAGAGGCCCAACCTACTCAACCTTTCCTCATAAGTCAACCCCCTCATCCCCGGAATCAACCTAGTGAACCTTCTCTGAACTGCCTCCAACTGCCTTAAATATGGAAACCAAAACTGCATGCAGTATTCTAGGTGTGGCCTCACCAATATCCTGTATAACTGTAGCAAGACTTTTCTGCTTTTATACTCCATCCCCTTTGCAATAAAGGCCAAGATTCCATTGGCCTTACTAATCACTTGCTGTACCTGCAGACTATCCTTTTGTGTTTCATGTGCCAGGACCGCCAGGTTCCGCTGTACTGCGGCACTTTGCAATCTTTCTCCATTTAAATAATAACTTGCTGTTTGATTTTTTTCTGCCGAAGTGCATGACCTCACACTTTCTAACATTATACTCCATCTGCCAAATGTTTGCCCACTCACTTAGCCTTTCTATGTCCTTTTGCAGGTTTTTTGTGTCCTCCTCATACATTGCTTTTCCTCCCATCTTTGTATCGTCAGCAAACTTGGCTACGTTACACTCGGTCCCTTCAGTCGTTAATATAGATTGTAAATAGTTGGGGTCCCAGCACTCTTCCCTGTGGCACCCCACTAGTTACTGGTTGCCAACCCGAGATTGAACCATTTATCCCGACTCTTTGTTTTCTGTTAGTTAGCCAATCCTCTATCCATGCTAATATATTACCCCCAACCCTGTGAACTTTTATCTTGTGCAGTAACCTTTTATGTGGCACCTTGTCAAATGCCTTCTGGAAGTCCAAATGCACCACATCCACTGGTTCCCCTTTATCAACCCTGTTCGTTACATCCTCAAAAAATTCCAGCAAATTTGTCAAACATGACTTCCCTTTCTTAAATCCATGCTGACTCTGCCTGACTGAATTATGCTTTTCCAAATGTTTCTTGAATAATAGACCCCAACATTTTCCCAATCACAGATGTTAGGTTAACTGGTCTATTGTTCCCTGTTTTTTGTCTGCCTCCTTTTTTAAATAGTGGCATTACATTTGCAGTTTTCCAATCTGCTGGGACCTCCCCAGAATCCAGGGAATTTTGGTAAATTACAACCAATGCATCCAATATCCCTACCATTACTTGTCTTAAGACCCTAGGATGCAAGTCATAAGGTCCAGGGGATTTATCCGCCTTTAGTCCCATTATCTTACTGAGTACCATCTCCTTAGTGATTGTGATTGTGTTAAGTTCCTCCCCCCCCATAGCCCCTTGACTATCCACTGTTGGGATATTTTTAGTATCCTCTACCGTAAAGACTGATACAAAATATTTGTTCAGAGTTTTTGCCATCTCCATGTTCCCCATTACTAATTCCCCGGTCTTGTCCTCTTAAGGGACCAATATTTACTTTAGCCACTCTTTTCCTTTTTATATACCTGTCGAAACTCTTGCAATCTGTTTTTATATTTTGTGCCAGTTTATACTCAAAGTTTATCTTCCCTTTGTTAATCATTTTTTTAGTCATTCTTTGCTGGCTTTTAAAAGCTTCCCAGTCTTCTGTCTTCCCACTAGTTTTGGCCACTTTGTATGTCCTTGTTTTTAATTGGATACTATCCTTTATTTCTTTAGTTAGCCACGGATGGCTATCTTTTCTTTTACACCCTTTCCTCCTTACTGGAATATATTTTTCTTGAGAGTTATGAAATAGCTCCTTAAATGTACACCACTGTTCATCAACCATCCTACACTTTAGTCTATTTTCCCAGTCCACTTTAGCAAACTCTGCCCTCATACCTTTGTAGTCTCCTTTATTTAAGCTTAGTACGCTGGTTTGAGATCCAACTTTCTCGCCCTCCATCTGAATTTGAAATTCAACCATGCTATGACCACTCATTCCAAGAGGATCCTTTACTAGGAGATTGTTTATTAATCCTGTCTTATTACACAGGACCAGATCTAAGATAGCCTGCCACCTGGTTGGTTCCGTTACATACTGCTCAAGGAACCCGTCCCTAATGCACTCTATGAACTCTTCCTCAAGGCTACCCTGACCAATTTGATTTGTCCAATCAATATGGAGGTTAAAATCGCCCATGGTTTTGCTGTTCACTTTTTACAAGCCCCCACTATTTCTTGGTTTATACTCCGACCAACAGAGTTGCTACTGTTAGGAGGCCTATAGATTATGCGCACCAGTGACTTTTTCCCCTTATTATTCCTTATTTCCACCCAACTGTTGAACCAATATCATTTCTCACTATTGCAGTGATTCCATCCTTTATTAACAGATGCTGCCTAGCCTGCTGAGTAACCCACCATTTTATGTTCATATTGTTGTAATTGTCGTTGTTGAGGTTGTGAGAGAGTGAGGCAGCAGGACCGTAAAAGCGAGACTGAACGCGTGGTAAAACCAGACTAGTTTAAGAGAAAGAGTGTGCGCGAGTACGAGAGAACTCGATGATCAGTGAGTACTATAGTGAGTGAGATTGTATGAGTGTGAGTACTATGGTGAGTGAGCGTGTGCAAGTGTGAATACTATGGTGAGTAAGTGTGTGTGAGGTGTGAATGCTATGGCGAGTGTGAGTGTGAGTACTATGGTGAGTGAGCATGTGTGAGTGTGGGTACTATGATGTGTGGTGTGGGAGTGTGTGAGTGTGACTACTATGGTGAGTGTGAGTAATATAGTGAGTGTGAGTGTGTGAGTGTGAGTACTATGTTGAGTGAGCGTGTATGAGTGTGAGTACTACAGTGAGTGAGCATGTGTGAGTGTGAGTACTACGGTGAGCGTGTATGAGTGTGAGTACTATGGTGAGTGAGTGTGTGTGTGAGTGTGAGTGTGAGTACTATGGTGTGTGAGTGTGTGTGAGTGTGAGTGCTATGGTGTGTGAGTGTGACTGCTATGGTATGTGAGTGTGAGTACTATGGTGAGTGTGAGTGTGTGGGTGTGAGTACTATGGTGAGTGAGTGTGTGTGTGAGTGTGAGTGTGAGTACTATGGTGTGTGAGTGTGTGTGAGTGTGAGTGCTATGGTGTGTGAGTGTGACTGCTATGGTGTGTGAGTGTGAGTACTATGGTGAGTGTGAGTGTGTGGGTGTGAGTACTATGGTGTGTGAGTGTGTGAGTGTGAGTACTATGGTGAGTGAGTGAGTGTGTAAGTGTGAGTACTATGGTGAGTGTGAGTGTGAGTACTTTGGTGAGTGTGAGTGTGTGAGTGTGAGTACTGTAGTGTGTGTGAGTGTGTGTGAGTACTATGGTAAGTGAGTGTGTGTGAGTGTGAGTGCTATGGTGAAAGAACGCGTATGAGTGTGAGTACTATGGTGAACGTGTATGGGTGTGAGTACTACGGTGAGTGAGCATGTGCGAGTGCGGCTAAACGTGAGGCCACTGCTCTTGGCAGTGCCACTTTTCCAGGCAATTACAACTACCCGTTGCCCTGTGAGTACTACGGTGAGTGTGAGTGTGTGAGTGTGAGTACTGCAGTGAGTGTGAGTGTGTGAGCGTGAGTGCTATGGTGAGTGAGTGTGTGAGAGTGTGAGTACTATGGTGAGTGAGTGTGTGTGAGTGTGAGTACTATGGTGAGCGTGTATGAGTGTGAGTACTATGGTGAGCAGAAAATACATACACAGTGTGTGCATTTATTCAGAAAGTGGAATTCACCATATTGGTGATAACAGTTTTCGGAATGCACCTACCCATTAAATCACAGCCCTGCAGCTCGAAGCGCATCCCGATTCCTGCAGGAGACCATCTTTCCGGATACACTCGAACGAATCGTGCAGGCACAGGATCGAACCGTCGGATCTCGGGAGTGTCATAGTTCATGTTCCCTTCAAACATCTGAGGAAGGGGAAGAAAGGCAGGTTAAGGAAAAATGACAGAAGAAGCACCATGGGTATGTATAGAACACAAGGGACACGACAGACTTGACTCCCCTATTGAATTATACAGAGCAATAGGTAGATTCTTGGGCTGTAATGAAATGAAGTCTTGCATTTCTATAGCATCTTTCACGACCTCAGAATGTCCTAAAGCACTTTACAACCAATACAACTGCTGCTCTTACATTACAGTGACTACATTTCAAAAATAGTTCATTGGCTGTAAAATGCCTTGGGGCAACCCGAGGACATAAAAGGTGCTGTATAAATGTACCCACACATAGGCCTTAGCTAGAAGTTGGAAATTAAGTCAAATAAAAACAAATTCAATAAATTATTAATTAAGCAAAGCCAGGCTAGCACTAGGCTTTTTACTCTCGTTCTCTGCTAATCAAAAATATCATTTTTAAATGTGAAGACTATTATGTTTCCTCCGACTTGGTTTTTAAGATAATTGGCAGAAGAACCAGAGGGGGGATAAGGATAATTTTTTTTTACTCAGCGGGTTATGATGATCTGGAATGCACTACCTGAAAGGATGGTGGAAGCAGATTCAATAGTAACTTTCAAAATGGAATTGAATAAATACTTGAAAAGGAAAAAACTGCTGTGGGGAAAGAGTGGGGCATGGGACTGACTGGGTAGGTCTACCAAAGAGCTGGCACAGGCACGATATGCTGAATGGCCTTCTTCTGTGCTGTATCATTCTATGATTGCATGCTAATACAGAAACGGGCTGCTAGAGAGCAGCTCAACTCAAAGACCCTTCAGCTCTGCCGGTTTGACCCTCTCCCCTCACCCATGATGCCTCAGTGGGTAAATGCAAGGATGCTCTTACGTTCCATGTCTGCTCTATGCTGAGTTAGTTTATCGCAGTTACCGTGAAGATCATTAATCTGACTTTGTTATCATCAGGCTAAGGCAAGGGGGGGGGAAAAAATCAGTTACGGTCCCCATTCCTACTTCTATCCAGTGACCCCAGCTAGAAAGTGCATTGGTGTCGGGTGAAGAGAGGGTCATGCTTAGCTGTGAAGGTGCCCGTGGTTGAATAATCTGGCAGGATTCAACTGTCCAGATGGAAAAAAGTCAGCTAAATTTACCACTTCCAATTCTATCCAGTGAGCCCAGCTGGAAAGTGGGTGGGCATCAGCTAAGGAGAGGATTGCGTTTAGGGGGCGGGGACCCCGTGATCCAATAGTCCACCAAAATTCACCATCTGGAAGACTCGCACATTAAAGTATTCATTCGTGTCAGATATTGGAAAACCTCTGGTGTCTATGGGACTAGCTACCTCCCCATAACTCCCTCTTCACAACTCAACCTCCCTCTCAGTGTGTCAGCACTTTCAGGAAAGCAAGAAAGATGATTGAAATTATTTTTTATGAGTGAATTTTGACACCACTGTGTCGGCCAATGAATTGGAGGGAGGGCAGTACTTATGGCAGGACTCACAGCAGTTTATTTTCCAGCAAACAGAGTCTATTTAACAGAGTCTTTACGAACTACAGCAAACAGAACTCCTGACTGAAACTACAGCTTAGTCTCCGTAAAAGCAGGATTATTTCTCCAATAAAATGCAGTGAGTGGAGAACAGTTACCCAATGCAAATTATGTGGGTAACATCAATCCCAGTCACTTACAGCAGTGCGGTCTCCAGGCGTGATTGACTGGGGAATTACCCAATCATCTCCATTCAGGCCGCGAATAGTGGTGTCACTGTATGCACCGGTTAACCTTATTGAGCACAAATATATTGCAAAAGTGTAAGAAAATGAAGAGGCTGTACCTTGTGCCGTGGTCCTCCTGATTCCTTCACAAATGTCCAGTTGACTCCGTTCATGCTGTAAGCCAATTTAAACTTCCGCACGAAAGCCTTGTTCTCCCCCCCTGTCCCACCATCCACCACCGATGCTCCTCGCGCCCCCTGGATGATAATGGCACTCACGGTCTTCGGGACGGGCAGGGCCACCTGGAGCCACTCCGTGCCCGGCGGAGGGTGAGGCTGCCGTGGGTACCAGCCGGAGCGGCTGGCAACGAGCCGGGCGCTGCCCGGTGACCAGTGGTAATCCCGCATAGAGGAGGCCATGATCTGCGAGTCAGGGATGAGTCCAGAGAGCATTCCCAGCATATCGGAGCAAGGCGCATCTGTTAGAAGAGAGGGAGTCAACATGTGACAATGGATACCTTTTACTGGAACTTAAGAAGCCTATGTGGTCTACACAGGCACGGCCAGATCAGGTAAACAGATCCAACTAATCTACAGTTCTAAATCACTTCTAATTATGTCCTACTGTCCTCACCCCTCACTCTCACCTCCTCCAGCCCTAAACCTTCCGAGATCTCTGCGCTCCTCCAATTCTAGCCTCTTGCACAGCCCCAATTTCCATTGCTTCACCATGGACAGCCGTGTTTTCAGCTTCCTAGGCTCTAAGCTCTGGAACTCTCTCCTTAAGCCTCTCCACCACTCTCTCCTCCTTTAAATTGGTCCTTAAAATTTCTTCGACCAAGCCTTTGGTTATCTGTCCTAATATTTCCTATGTTTCTCGGTGTCAAATTTTGTGAAGTATCTTGTTCCTTTTTATGACGATAAACTTGCTGTATAAATGCAAGTTCTTTCTTTCTTGGACAGGGACCCTGCTGAAGAGAACACGTGTGAATGCCGAGTGAGCGTAGGATCAGGTTTGGCAGTGAAGCCTTTCACAGCTGAAGTGGCATCTAATCTCAGGCGAGCGACGGCATTTGGATGAGGTACAATACCATAACCTCTGGAAGGAGTCAACATATTCGGGAGAGAAGGGGCAAGACAGGAAATAAAAATCATAGTCTATTTGCGATCTCGACTGAGGCACGACATCTCATTGCACATTCATTATGAATTAATGAGGAGCTAACTGACGCAGCGAAGGCTATTAACTCATCTTGATGTTTGCTTTCCTAGTTGAAAGGGGTTAGAAGGGGTTTGGCGAGGGGGGGGCGGGGGGTCAGGGGTTGGAGGGGGAGGCAGAGACCTACTTGTAATCTGACAGCCGTAGATCTCAAACCGCATCGATATTCCATTTGTCCAGACTTGAGGCCTAATTCGAACAAAGCGAGCCAGAACTGGTGGGGTCAGCGTGTTCAGGACCACCTCGTTACCATCCGTGTTGGCTGGAAATAACTAGGGAAAGAAAGAGATGAGTTAGTAGAAGTTAACATCAACATGGATTTGTTCGAAGCTGTTTCTCCACCTCCCTTAATCTCCCCTCTCCCAGTTCTAAATATAGTGCTGCCACTCTCAGCGAGAAACAATGCATGAAGCCAGCTTTTCAGCTCAAAAGTGATTGGGAGCTGAAACTTGGTCTGATTTTTCCCATCCTTTCCAAGGGCAGTGAATCCCAATCCCAATCGAGTCTCAGATGCTAATTGTAGACATGACCAGCTGACCCAGCACATGGTGCTCTCAATACTTTAAACATTCAAGTGCTGGTAACCTGTTGTTTGTGTAGTTATTACACCAACACTTAACCCGCTCAGGTCAATTTTTTCTCGCTGCTATTTTAAATAGGTTAACACTTCGATTAAAATGAAGGAACAAGGATTCGGGTATTAGGGTGTTAAGCATTTGGACAAACATCAACAAATGTAACTCCTACTCTTTAAATACAATGGTCTGGATTTTGCATTCAGAATGACAGTGAGGATAACAGCGCTCACCATTATTATGCAGGAAATTGAACAGCAACTTCTGGAGTACACAGTTAAATGCAGAAATTCTAAAGTTGCTGTCGGAGTGACTCTGCTCCTCCACAGGCTGCGCTATAAAAGTATCTCGCCAATAGACTCGGCATTGAAATTCATGTAAGGGTGTGAAGTTGCGATACTTACCACTAAACACAGCAGAATAAGGCTGGTGTTTTCAGGAGTAAGTGAATTTTTAATGGAGTGATCAATCATAATTATGGCCAAACAACCTCTATGGCCGTGAAAATTTAACTTTACAAGTGTGGAGTCTCATTCCTTCAGAATTTAATTAGTGCTGGAGATAAAATTAAAATAATTTTTTTACTCTTTATGTCTCTTTTATCTCTCTCTCTTAATCCCAGCTTTCGTTCCCAATCTGTATTTGTATAGTGTCTGTCTGCATATGTGTATATGCCTATATAAGTGTGCCTATATACATGTGGCTGTGTCTGTTTGTGTGTTCACGTGTTGTGTGCACATATATAATTACACATGTGTATGCATGTATGTGTGTGCATGTATGTATGCGTGTGTACCTGTATGTTATCTCAGCAGTCTCACTCTCGCTAACTAACATGGCAGCTCGGAGGCAGGATTGAATCCTTTGCCTTCACCACCTGGGCATTCGACACCACCTGGGAAAAGTGTTTAAAAGAAAATCGGCTGGGGAGTGACTCACAAACCGCTAACGAAACCCAAAGGGATTTTCCTTGTATTCATTTCAATAGGTGGAAAACCAGGCAGGTCCTGTTAACTGGCCTGCGAAACAAACAGGGAGCCAAAACAGGAGCAGCAATCAAATTTAAATGTTTGCTATGAAGAGGAAAAACAAGCTGTACAAATCCTGCAGGAGGGATAGTGAGAAGGGGCTCACTGGGAGCAATACCATAAACTGCAGAAACACATTATAAAGGTGGAATGGATGAATCGGATGGGCTGAACGGCCTTCCTCATTTGTAGCTATCTTGTGATCGGCTGATGCAGAACAGGGGATGGTGGATGTCGCATACTGTGGTGGAATAAGTCTGGACATGATTGCAACCCCTGATAATGGGCCTTAGTTTACTTCCCCCAGGGAACGACCAGCCAAGTCCATGAGCAGGCCGTGAAGGCCCTACTATCACTCTGGAGATATTTCATTTCACCTCATGTAACGTGTATGGGGATGTGTCCTGCCTGTCAAACCATGCCCGGTCAGTGTTCAGCATGCAATCTGGAAGAAGCAGGCCTACAGCCAATGTAGGTCGGCGAGCACAGGGGTGATGGGTGAACGGGACTTGGTGCGAGTTAGGATACGGACAGCAGAGTTTTGGATGACCTCAAGTTTACGGACGGTGGAAGGTGGGAGGCCAGCCAGGGTAGAATTGCAATTTTAACTGCTTACCCACTCTGCCTCAGTTACAATTCTACTTCTCCCACACCCCGCCCCCATCTAAAAATTAGGACCTCAGGATGACACTCGGGGGGTTACACCTGAGCGGCAAGTTAAAAACCTCCCGTTTAATCTTCAAGCACCGCTAAATATGAAACGGGTTTCCTGGCTGAAGGCCAGGGCACCAGTATCTTGATGAAATGTGCAGTGTGAATCCTATTTTGGCTGTCTTGAATTATGACTATGGGGGCGAAGCGAGGAAATTACATCCAGTGGTCCCAGTAAAAATAAAACTCCGCTCCGCTTTGAAGGAGCAGTTAAATTAGGCTGGATCCGAGCAGACTAGGCGAATATAAATGGGGTAATTATGCATTTGAATGCTGCTGGAACTGATGAATTTTACTTACAACTCTAACCTTTCCAACACAGTACCTCTGGGATGTAAAGAATTTGAGGAAATCTGGTGTAACATTCGTCTTATTCTAACTGGAGCAGGTCTGCAGTTACCCAGCAGCAGAGTTTTAGTGCGAGGAGATTTACTGACTTTATTATTTGTTTAAAATGTAACTAGAAGTTGAGGCTGTGGAATTTTCCATTAAAGGGGCCCGTGCCTCCATTCTACGCACATCAGCCTTGCTCAGGTTTTATCGCTTGTCCTTGGCCTCTGCTTTAATCCCACAAAGATCTGATAAATTTGATCATTGCCATTGTTTCTCTGTGCATGCTGAGTGATTGATTTCTGGTGCTGCTTTGATCTAAGCTCTGGAAGTATCTAGGAGGTAGAGTGGCGTTCAGTCAAATATTCAAATGGAGTTGGAGTGGGTTGGGCTGGGGGTTGCGGTCACCATAGGAAAGTCTATTTAAAGAGAATAGCAGCATTAGTTAACAAGAAAATATCTTGCCATTAATACCCTTATTAAAAAGGAAGTCTCACCACCAGGACCTGATTTAAAGAGTTGATCTCACCACCCGAACCCCCATTTAAAGGGACAATCTCACCATCCAGAACCCCCTTTAAAGGGGTCATAAGAACATAAGAACATAAGAAATAGGAACAGGAGTAGGCCCCTCGAGCCTGCTCCGCCATTCAATAAGATCATGGCTGATCTGATCATGGACTCAGCTACACTTCCCCGCCCACTCTCCATAACCCCTTATCCCCTTATTGTTTAAGAAACTGATCTTCTACCTCAACTCCACTTTCCTGCACTCTTGCCATATCCCTCGATTCCCTTAATATCTGTGTCTTGAATATACTTAATGACTGAGCCTCCACAGCCCTCTGGGGTAGAGAATTCCAAAGATTCACCATCCTCTGAGAGAAGAAATTTCTCCTCATCTCAGTTCTAAATGTCCGACCCCTTATTCTGAGACTGTGACCCCTGGCTTTAGACTCCCCAGCCAGGGGAAACATCCTCCCTGCATCCACCCTGTCAAGCCCTGTAATAATTTTGTATGTTTCAATTAGATCAATGAGATCACCTCTCATTCTTCTAAACTCTAGAGTATAAAGGCCTCGTCTACTCAATCTCTCCTCATAGGGCAATCCTCCCATCCCAGAAATCAGCGTGGTGAACCTTCATTGCATTCCCTCGATGGCAAGTATATCCTTCCTTCGGTAAGGAGACCAAAACTGTACATAGTACTCCAGGGGCTAAAAATTGGGTTGCTTAGCGCCACCCATTAGTGCCCGAGAGGGATGCTAACGGGTCGCTAAGCGCTTACCGGGGTAGCACCTTCCATGTGTGCCTCCCATGACCTTCAGTGGAGATGCAGCGGTGGCACTAACAGGTAGTGCTGCGCATCTAGTGCCACCCACTTGGTGACATCAGTGAATGTGCAACGCCCCTTTAGAGCCGCGATCGCGAACCTGAATGGTTTTGCCTGCCGTAGCACCTGGCGCTAATCCCGACAAGCAAAGTAAGCATCACAGAGAAGCTCCCCGGGGCGGTAATTCAACGGATAAGCAGGTGGGTGTTTAGAATGGATTGTATTCATATTCATTTAACTCTCTTAGCTGTTCAACACTGTTGCTAATGTAAACATTCTGCCCTTTCAGTTTTCCGGTAGTCCAGTTGATCTCCCCTTTAGGTGCTAGGATGCTGGTTTCCTAGCCCTCCAGCGATAGAGCCCCAAGAATCAGGGTTAGTGCCCTAAGAGAAATGTGGAATGCTTTCCTTTGTGCTCCACTCCCGTCTTGGGGCGCTAAAAATCAATATCCCAGTTGGAGGTGGTAAACATCGCCTGGCACTAAAGTTAGCGACCAGGCAGTGTCACCGCCTCAAACCGGGCTATACTGAATTTTTAACCCTCGGTGTGGCTTCACCAGGGCCCTATATAATTGCTGTAAGATATCTTGGAGCCGAAATTGCCTTCAACGGGAAATTGGGGAGGGCACTTTGAATTAACTGGAAATTTACCGCCCAGCGGGAGTCAGAAGGAATAGCCGGAAAATTGGGCTCTTTAACTCTGATACTGCCTCCCAGCACTTTGGAGCATTGTTTGAGGCGAAGTAGGGGCAGGTTTGCAAGGGAGCGGGGCGGTGCCCTTCACCACCGTGCTGACCATGTTGGGCCGACTCAGGAGTCGGCTGACAATTAAAATAAAATGGCGGCCGCGGCAGTGCGCCCTCCCCTTTAAGGACGGCCACTGGCAGCTTCCCGCCATGTGATGCTGTTGGGGGCACCAACTGGCAGTGGCCGCGCTCCTGCAGCGCAATTTCTACCACGGGGCGGTAAGGGGACGCCACCGGGCGGTAAGGGGCTCCTGTGGGGCGGTAAGGGGCTCCTGTGGGGCGGTAAGGGGACACCGCGGGGCGGTAAGGGGCTCCTGTGGGGCGGTAAGGGGACACTGCGGGGCGGTAAGGGGCTCCTGTGGGGCAGTAAGGGGACACAGCGGGGCGGTAAGGGGACACCGCGGGGCGGTAAGGGGCTCCTGTGGGGCGGTAAGGGGACACCGCGGGGCGGTAAGGGGACACTGCGGGGCGGTAAGGGGCCGCCGCGGGGCGGTAAGGGGACACTGCGGGGCGGTAAGGGGACACCACCGGGCGGTAAGGGGCTCCTGTGGGGCGGTAAGGGGACACAGCGGGGCGGTAAGGGGCTCCTGTGGGGCGGTAAGGGGACACCGCGGGGCGGTAAGGGGACACTGCAGGGCGGTAAGGGGACACCACCGGGCGGTAAGGGGACACTGCGGGGCGGTAAGGGGACACCGCGGGGCGGTAAGGGGACACCGCGGGGCGGTAAGGGGACACTGCGGGGCGGTAAGGGGACACCGCGGGGCGGTAAGGGGCCGCCGCGGGGCGGTAAGGGGACACTACGGGGCGGTAAGGGGACACCACCGGGCGGTAAGGGGCTCCTGTGGGGCGGTAAGGGGACACAGCGGGGCGGTAAGGGGCTACCACCGGGCGGTAAGGGGACGCCACCGGGCGGTAAGGGGACACCGCGGGGCGGTAAGGGGACACCGCGGGGTGGTAAGGGGACACCGCGGGGCGGTAAGGGGCTCCTGTGGGGCGGAAAGGGGACACAGCGGGGCGGTAAGGGGCTACCACCGGGCGGTAAGGGGACGCCACCGGGCGGTAAGGGGACACCGCGGGGCGGTAAGGGGACACCGCGGGGCGGTAAGGGGACACCGCGGGGCGGTAAGGGGACACCGCGGGGCGGTAAGGGGACACCGCGGGGCGGTAAGGGGCTGCCACCGGGCGGTAAGGGGACGCCACCGGGCGGTAAGGGGACACCGCGGGGCGGTAAGGGGACACCGCGGGGCGGTAAGGGGACACAGCGGGGCGGTAAGGGGACACCGCGGGGTGGTAAGGGGACACCGCGGGGCGGTAAGGGGACACTGCGGGGCGGTAAGGGGCCGCCGCGGGGCGGTAAGGGGACACTGCGGGGCGGTAAGGGGACACAGCGGGGCGGTAAGGGGCTCCTGTGGGGCGGTAAGGGGACACTGCGGGGCGGTAAGGGGACACCGCGGGGCGGTAAGGGGACACTGCGGGGCGGTAAGGGGACACTGCGGGGCGGTAAGGGGCTGCCACCGGGCGGTAAGGGGACACCGCGGGGCGGTAAGGGGACACCGCGGGGCGGTAAGGGGACACTGCGGGGCGGTAAGGGGCTCCTGTGGGGCGGTAAGGGGCTCCTGTGGGGCGGTAAGGGGACACTGTGGGGCGGTAAGGGGCTCCTGTGGGGCGGTAAGGGGCTCCTGTGGGGCGGTAAGGGGACACTGCGGGGCGGTAAGGGGCTCCTGTGGGGCGGTAAGGGGACACTGCGGGGCGGTAAGGGGACACTGCGGGGCGGTAAGGGGCTCCTGTGGGGCGGTAAGGGGCTCCTGTGGGGCGGTAAGGGGACACTGCGGGGCGGTAAGGGGACACTGCGGGGAGGTAAGGGGCTCCTGTGGGGCGGTAAGGGGCTCCTGTGGGGCGGTAAGGGGACACTGCGGGGCGGTAAGGGGCTCCTGTGGGGCGGTAAGGGGACACTGCGGGGCGGTAAGGGGACACTGCGGGGCGGTAAGGGGCTCCTGTGGGGCGGTAAGGGGCTCCTGTGGGGCGGTAAGGGGACACTGCGGGGCGGTAAGGGGACACTGTGGGGCGGTAAGGGGCTCCTGTGGGGCGGTAAGGGGACACTGCGGGCGGTAAGGGGACACTGCGGGGCGGTAAGGGGACACTGCGGGGCGGTAAGGGGACACTGTGGGGCGGTAAGGGGACACTGTGGGGCGGTAAGGGGACACTGCGGGGCGGTAAGGGGACACTGCGGGGCGGTAAGGGGACACTGTGGGGCGGTAAGGGGACACTGTGGGGCAGTAAGGGGACACTGCGGGGCGGTAAGGGGCTCCTGTGGGGCGGTAAGGGGACAACGCGGGGCGGTAAGGGGACACTGCGGGGCGGTAAGGGGCTCCTGTGGGGCGGTAAGGGGACACTGCGGGGCGGTAAGGGGACACTGCGGGGCGGTAAGGGGCTCCTGTGGGGCGGTAAGGGGCTCCTGTGGGGCGGTAAGGGGACACTGCGGGGCGGTAAGGGGACACTGCGGGGCGGTAAGGGGCTCCTGTGGGGCGGTAAGGGGCTCCTGTGGGGCGGTAAGGGGACACTGCGGGGCGGTAAGGGGCTCCTGTGGGGCGGTAAGGGGACACTGCGGGGCGGTAAGGGGACACTGCGGGGCGGTAAGGGGCTCCTGTGGGGCGGTAAGGGGCTCCTGTGGGGCGGTAAGGGGACACTGCGGGGCGGTAAGGGGCTCCTGTGGGGCGGTAAGGGGACACTGCGGGCGGTAAGGGGACACTGCGGGGCGGTAAGGGGACACTGCGGGGCGGTAAGGGGACACTGTGGGGCGGTAAGGGGACACTGTGGGGCGGTAAGGGGACACTGCGGGGCGGTAAGGGGACACTGCGGGGCGGTAAGGGGACACTGTGGGGCGGTAAGGGGACGCCGCGGGGCGGTAAGGGGCTCCTGTGGGGCGGTAAGGGGACACCGCGGGGCGGTAAGGGGCCGCCGCGGGCGGTAAGGGGCTCCTGTGGGGCGGTAAGGGGACACTGCGGGGCGGTAAGGGGACACTGTGGGGCAGTAAGGGGACACTGCGGGGCGGTAAGGGGCTCCTGTGGGGCGGTAAGGGGACACCGCGGGGCGGTAAGGGGACACTGCGGGGCGGTAAGGGGACACTGTGGGGCGGTAAGGGGACACAGCGGGGCGGTAAGGGGACACCGCGGGGCGGTAAGGGGACACCGCGGGGCGGTAAGGGGACACCGCGGGGCGGTAAGGGGACACCGCGGGGCGGTAAGGGGCTCCTGTGGGGCGGTAAGGGGACACCGCAGGGCGGTAAGGGGCCGCCGCGGGCCGGTAAGGGGCTCCTGTGGGGCGGTAAGGGGCTCCTGTGGGGCGGTAAGGGGCTCCTGTGGGGCAGTAAGGGGACACTGCGGGGCGGTAAGGGGACACCGCGGGGCGGTAAGGGGACACCGCGGGGCGGTAAGGGGACACCGCGGGGCGTAAGGGGACACCGCGGGGCGGTAAGGGGCTCCTGTGGGGCGGTAAGGGGACACCGCGGGGCGGTAAGGGGCCGCCGCGGGGCGGTAAGGGGCTCCTGTGGGGCGGTAAGGGGACACCGCGGGGCGGTAAGGGGCCGCCGCGGGCGGTAAGGGGCTCCTGTGGGGCGGTAAGGGGACACTGCGGGGCGGTAAGGGGACACTGCGGGGCGGTAAGGGGACACCGCGGGGCGGTAAGGGGCTCCTGTGGGGCGGTAAGGGGACACTGCGGGGCGGTAAGGGGCTGCCACCGGGCGGTAAGGGGACACTGTGGGGCGGTAAGGGGACACTGCGGGGCGGTAAGGGGCTGCCACCGGGCGGTAAGGGGACACCGCGGGGCGGTAAGGGGACACTGCAGGGCGGTAAGGGGCTGCCACCGGGCGGTAAGGGGACACCGCGGGGCGGTAAGGGGACACCGCGGGGCGGTAAGGGGCTCCTGTGGGGCAGTAAGGGGACACAGCGGGGCGGTAAGGGGACACTGCGGGGCGGTAAGGGGCTCCTGTGGGGCGGTAAGGGGCTCCTGTGGGGCGGTAAGGGGACACTGCGGGGCGGTAAGGGGCTCCTGTGGGGCGGTAAGGGGCTCCTGTGGGGCGGTAAGGGGACACTGCGGGGCGGTAAGGGGCTCCTGTGGGGCGGTAAGGGGACACTGCGGGGCGGTAAGGGGACACTGCGGGGCGGTAAGGGGCTCCTGTGGGGCGGTAAGGGGCTCCTGTGGGGCGGTAAGGGGACACTGCGGGCGGTAAGGGGACACTGCGGGGCGGTAAGGGGACACTGCGGGGCGGTAAGGGGACACTGTGGGGCGGTAAGGGGACACTGCGGGGCGGTAAGGGGACACTGCGGGGCGGAAAGGGGACACTGCGGGGCGGTAAGGGGACACTGCGGGGCGGTAAGGGGCTCCTGTGGGGCGGTAAGGGTACACCGCGGGGCGGTAAGGGGACACTGCGGGGCGGTAAGGGGACACTGTGGGGCGGTAAGGGGACACTGCGGGGCGGTAAGGGGCTCCTGTGGGGCGGTAAGGGGCTCCTGTGGGGCAGTAAGGGGACACTGCGGGGCGGTAAGGGGACACCGCGGGGCGGTAAGGGGACACTGCGGGGCGGTAAGGGGCTCCTGTGGGGCGGTAAGGGGCTCCTGTGGGGCGGTAAGGGGCTCCTGTGGGGCGGTAAGGGGACACTGCGGGGCGGTAAGGGGCTCCTGTGGGGCGGTAAGGGGACACTGCGGGGCGGTAATGGGCTCCTGTGGGGCGGTAAGGGGACACTGCGGGGCGGTAAGGGGCTCCTGTGGGGCGGTAAGGGGCTCCTGTGGGGCGGTAAGGGGCTCCTGTGGGGCGGTAAGGGGCTCCTGTGGGGCGGTAAGGGGACACTGCGGGGCGGTAAGGGGCTCCTGTGGGGCGGTAAGGGGACACTGCGGGGCGGTAAGGGGCTCCTGTGGGGCGGTAAGGGGACACTGTGGGGGGTTAAGGGGCTCCTGTGGGGCGGTAAGGGGACACTGTGGGGCGGTAAGGGGACACTGTGGGGCGGTAAGGGGACACCGCGGGGCGGTAAGGGGACACCGCGGGGCGGTAAGGGGACACTGCGGGGCGGTAAGGGGCTCCTGTGGGGCGGTAAGGGGACACTGCGGGGCGGTAAGGGGACACCGCGGGGCGGTAAGGGGACACCGCGGGGCGGTAAGGGGCTCCTGTGGGGCAGTAAGGGGACACTGCGGGGCGGTAAGGGACTCCTGTGGGGCGGTAAGGGGACACCGCGGGGCGGTAAGGGGACACCGCGGGGCGGTAAGGGGCTCCTGTGGGGCAGTAAGGGGACACTGCGGGGCGATAAGCGGCTCCTGTGGGGCGGTAAGGGGACACTGCGGGGCGATAAGGGGCTCCTGTGGGGCGGTAAGGGGACACTGCGGGGCGGTAAGGGGACACCGCGGGGCGGTAAGGGGCTCCTGTGGGGCAGTAAGGGGACACTGCGGGGCGGTAAGGGGCTCCTGTGGGGCAGTAAGGGGCTCCTGTGGGGCGGTAAGGGGCTCCTGTGGGGCAGTAAGGGGCTCCTGTGGGGCGGTAAGGGGCTCCTGTGGGGCAGTAAGGGGACACTGCGGGGCGGTAAGGGGCTCCTGTGGGGCGGTAAGGGGCTCCTGTGGGGCAGTAAGGGGACACTGCGGGGCGATAAGGGGCTCCTGTGGGGCGGTAAGGGGACACTGCGGGGCGGTAAGGGGCTCCTGTGGGGCGGTAAGGGGACACTGCGGGGCGATAAGGGGCTCCTGTGGGGCAGTAAGGGGACACTGCGGGGCGATAAGGGGCTCCTGTGGGGCGGTAAGGGGACACCGCGGGGCGGTAAGGGGCTCCTGTGGGGCGGTAAGGGGACACTGCGGGGCGATAAGGGGCTCCTGTGGGGCGGTAAGGGGACACCGCGGGGCGGTAAGGGGCTCCTGTGGGGCGGTAAGGGGACACTGCGGGGCGGTAAGGGGCTGCCGCGGGGCGGTAAGGGGACACTGCGGGGCGGTAAGGGGACACCGCGGGGCGGTAAGGGGACACTGCGGGGCGGTAAGGGGCTCCTGTGGGGCAGTAAGGGGACACTGCGGGGCGGTAAGGGGCTCCTGTGGGGCGGAAAGGGGACACCGCAGAAACCCACTCCCGCCCCCCCGGCTCAGGGGCAATTAGGGATGAGTCGGCCCTGCCACCTGCCCCCGGGCGGAAAGGCCTTATTGCCCTGTTAGATCAGTAACTGGCCTTAATGAAGGGTGCAATTTCTAGCCCCTTTACACTTATACTCAAATGCTCTTGTAATGAAGGCCAACATCCAGACCCCAAGCCATTGGATAAAATATTATGATCTTTTAGTGATCCATTTGAGTGGAGAGGGGGATGAGAGGGCAAGGATAGAATATTTCATTTTCGGAAACTGGCTAAGGAAGGTACATTTCCTCTGTTTAGATTCCTGAATTTATATTTTGCAAGACAAGAGTTTTCAAGTGATGATTCAGCGATGCCTATCCTTTTAAATCCCATAATATTTTAGTGCCTCTGACGCTTGTCTAGCCTGAACAAGTCTAAATACAGTATATGCTATTAATTCGGCTCCATGGAATTGTTGGATGAAGTTTTCTACAGGGATCTATTTATCAAGAGCACCTGCTACAGCCAAGCGATGTCAATGAAAGCTGTGTCCTGAAGGAAACCTTAGTGCCTCATGTACAGAAGGTCCCTAGTTACCTGTGTTATTTCCATAAAACATCGTAAAGTGGCGCCAGAAAGCTTATTCGGCATCTAGCCTGATTCTTTCTTCAGGGTCTTGTTCAAAGGAATGTTTCGATTGGCTGTGTACTTATTTTATTTCTAAGAAATCATCTTCTTATTCCACAACGAAAGCATTGCACCCCTCCCTAATTCACAGCTGGCTCAATCCAATTTAGCTCAGCTAATTTCCTTACAAACCTCTTGGTCTCTCTCTTCCAATTCCATCCCACTTACTGCAGTCCAAATAAGTTGTGTCTACTAAACATGACCTATTTTAAAAAAAATCAGGGTTGAGAAATGTTGGCAAGTTTGAGAAGGCAGAGCCCAAATCAAACATTCCAACGTGAACAAGAGGAAACATTTACATTTATATCGCACATTATCAATTCTCTCTCAAGTGCTTCAAGTCCAATTCATTTCTTAAAGGACTGCTGTTATACAGGCAAACATGGCCGCCATTTTTCAATGTCAAGATACAGGTATAGTACCGCTACCAACCCTCCTGGATTGGCCTGGAGTCTCCAGGAATTAAAAACTAATCTCTAGGACACTGCTGCGAGTAAAAATCCAGGAGAAAAATCACAGGGTCATAAAAAAAAATTGTCTGCACCCACCCTCCCTCCACCCCAGCATTCCTGGTGCAGACACTTACATTTCAAGGTCCCATGGTTCTCTTGGGACTGCAAGGCAAAAATAGAAGTGATGAGCAGCAAGGATGGAGATGTTTCCCAGAGGGTTCCCAATGCCCAGCAAATGTCCTCAAAATTCTTGCGCCTGATAAAAGCAGGCGCACAGTCTACTTTTACAGGCGTAAGAGTTTTAAAATATACAAAACATAATTAAATTAAATTAAAAAACACATTTTATTGTTAAAAACCCTGCCCACTATGGTAAGTTTATTTTAAACCACAATTTAAAAAACGTTTTTAAAAAATCTGAATTTTTATTTTCTCTAACATTTATTAACTTTAATTTTAATGTGATGTTTGTTTTTCATTTTTTATTATGGTGTATAGAGTGTTTTTTTCCCCTCATTAATAACAATGAGAACTTATAGATACGGAGTACTCATTGCTATTAATGAGAAAGCTGTGGAATACAGTACCTGATTGGTTGAGCAGTCACACGTGACTGCATCTTCTGTGTGGGAACCTGGAGGACGGAAGCGTACTTCGCAGCGCGGGAAGAGAAGGCCTCCCCAATGGTATCACAGGCTCCTCCCGGACCACCAGGTAATTTCGTAAAAATTCTCCAGTCGGTGGCGTTTGTCCGAAAGAAGCCTCCGACTGGAATTTCAGGGCCAGCGTATTTTTCATTTTCTTGAACACTTTCATTTATTTGTTGTAAAAAATATCAGAGATTGGGGGAAAAGGGCTGTTTGACTGACAGTCAAGATTCGTACAATCGGGTATCAAAGAGTCTGTTCGCTTCCCAATTGGCCGTGAGAAGGCTGTACGCCTGGAGGATGGGCCAATGGCGGGAGTGTGGGGGCGGGGCAGTTCGAGGCTGAAGGTCATATGATGAAACCTCCAGGAATACATCCAACCAGAGTTGACAACCCTGTGTCTCAGCTATTGGTAACATTAGTTGTACACAGTGCATTGAGAGACCAGACACATTCATGAGGAGGAGGGAAGGACAGAGGGGGCTGATCATCTGTCAAGACACTCCCCCACCCCCACAAATCACCAGTGGGTGGAATCAGGAACATTCTGTCTGACCAGTGGCATAAATCAACAGTGGAGTCTGTTCATCATACAGGTTACTAGAGATCATTTATGGGCTCTTTAGTTTCCCTGTTTAAACCATTGCAGCTCTCTCCGTTCAATTTAATTGTGATGAATGGAAAACTGCTTTACCAATACATTTTAATGCCCTCTTTATGATACGGCAGTACATTGGAATTCTATTCTCGAATCAGTGTAAATACAGAATTAACAAGCCTCAAAGCGACATGGGGATTAGAAGCATTTCCTCTCTCACCCTGCAGAGTAACAGATGTAAGTGGAAGAGACTCCCAGAATTAGTCTTGATTGATTAATTCTGTCACGTATGAGCTGGGCTCCCTCACTTCCCCCCACCTCCAATGGATAGCTGAGTCACCCAGGCCAGAGAGGATTTAGGGTTGAGTTTGGTGATCTGTGTAGGGGGTGCTATCGTTATCATTATTAATACTTCTGGGCTAGGGATGGGAGAGTCATCCAGGATTCCACACCTGATTGCTACCGAGAGGTCACTGTTGGAAGTGTGCGCAAGATGGTGTTAGCCACTAGTTAGAAACTGGTTTGGCTATGGTGCCCCTCCCCTCCACACAGTGGAATACTCACCATCAAGGGTCACACTCGAATAATGATTACTTGATAAGTTACTACACCCTTGACCTGCATCACAGCCAGTAGTCAATGCCTCAAGGAGGCTCATAGTGCTCAAGAAACTCAAGTAACTAAACTGGACAGTAGGTTCTCAATGATCAAGGGACTGCACTACTGAACACAGTGGGCATTAGGTAGGAAAATATATATTTTTAATGAGGCTCCAGATCAAGAAACAAGGAATAGGAACCAGAAAGGCTGGTAGCACAGGTAGCAACCATCAGGTTCAAAATCCCTCTCCAAGATGCACTTTTACACAAACGCTTGTGAGTGACTTTGGTCAGTTTCTAGCCAGGTCACTACAGGGAGCTGCAGGAAGTGTTTTATACTCAAGGTGATGATGGTTCTTGTACAGTCTTTTCCTTCAACGGCATTCCTGCATCTCTTCAGCCAAGAATTCAATTAACTCTGAGGATTGCTTCAGAAGAGTAAGCAAGATATCACTTCTATTTTAATAGCCCCTTATCGCATATGAAACATATCAAAGACCTTCACATGATGAACTACTTCCAAGTGCATTGACTGATGCTACATAGGCAAATGCAGCAACTATTCTGTGCCAACACCATCCCATGAACACCAATGAGATGAATGATCAGTCAATCTGTTTTTGGTGGTCATGGTTACGGAAGGAATATTCATCAGATCTTTGAATAGTGGCACAAGGAAGATAAGGCCTTTGTTTCTTTTCTCATTCTTTCTTTATCTTAAACTTGTTTTCTCTCATTCTTACAAAAGTAAAATACTGCGGATGCTGGAATCTGGAATATAAAAAAAAATCTGGAACTCTCAGTGGGTCAGGCAGCATCTGTGGAGAGGAAGCAGAGTTAATGTTTCGGGTCGATGACCCTGCATCAGAATTGGTCAGTTCTGATGAAGGGGTCATTGACCCGTAACATTAACTCTGCTTCCTCTTCACAGATGCTGCCTGACCTGCTGAGATTTTCAGCATTTTCTGTTTTTATTTCTCTCATTCTTTTTTGCCCTACCCCCATTATCAAGAATCTGTCTCGATTGTTGATATCAGGATGTAATGTAAGGGCTGATTGTGGTATGATTGGTCAGTAGGTATTGATGTCACCAGTGAATGGCTCTAGGGAGGTCACTTGTGTGAAGTGAATATTCCCTCAACCAACATCGCTAAAACAGATTATCTGGTCATTATCACGTTTCTGTTTGTGGGACCTTGCTGTGCACAAATTGGCTGCCGCGTTTCCTACATTACAACACTGACTACACTTAACAAGTTGTTTGTTAGCTGTAAAGCACTTTGGGACGTCCTGAGGTCATGAAAGACGCTACATAAATGCAAGTCTTTCTTCACTTTTACTTGCAGTTGGTGGTTGCTGTTTCATTTCTCCAAAGTCTCATTTGACATAATGTTGTGAAGCTGTCTCTCCAGCTGACAACTGCACATCAACAATGAAGTAGGGTTCCCTTGGAGACCCACAGAAAGTGCTGCTCTAAGTAATTACCCAGCTGCCACCACCTGATCGTTATTTCATGGAGCCTGGAGCAGACCCCCTCCCCCACCCTCTCTCCCACCCCCAACCCTCGCCCCTCTTCCACCATCCACCGCAACTTGCCAAGACTCACCACAAACTCCCGGCCTACTGCTGAATTCCCTCAAGTATCCTGACACTGCGCTGATCCTTGAGCCTCCCAGAAAATAATAGTAGGGTAAGTGAGAGAGTGGCATGTTGACAGGATTAATGCTATTAATAGAAATTTGAGAGAAGAAGCAAAGCAAGTACTAAATTTCACATTCCTCAAACTATTTACTGAGCTATATTTGTGAAAGAAATCCACCTTGTCTAGACAAAAGATCAGCAGCACAAGCTTCTAATTCCTTCTCTTGCTGTTGTGTTTTGATGCTTGTAATTTAACCTGGGACCCTTCATACCCAAGGAAAAGTCTCACCATCAGCATTGAACTCAAAAAGCAAATCGTTGAAAAGAATTCTAACAAACTTCTCACTTCCTTTTATCTATTTATCTTGAATTTAAAAAAAATTATTTTTGTTTCAGTGATGAATGCTCATTGCAGGAATTGGATAATAATTCCTGGCCCTAATGGAACAAGAGAGCTGGATTACCATCAGTAGAGATACAGTCAGTAACAGAAAGCATTGTGGAGGGGTTACTGAGTGACAGTGTGAGGGAGCTGGATTATCATTAGTAGAGATACAGTCAGTAACACAGGGTGCTGGGAGAAGGTAACTGAGTGACAGTGAGGGAACTGGACTAACATCAATAAAGATACAATCAGCAACACAGGGCACTGGGGGAAGGGATTACTGAGTGACAGTCTGAGAGACTACATGTACTGTAATGTATTTGCTTCATGGTTTCTTTGCTTAAGAATTCATAGCAACAGATTGCTATTATTAACTCATTAGTTTATTAACAAAGATTTAACAATCACACTACACATTACCAGCTCATCCACTAGACTCACAACTGCATACCTCATTGTGGATGACCTAGTCTCAACTGACAGAGGTTTTATTGAGTCTTGTGAACATCACGTGACTGACTAAATCATCATCATCATAGGCAGTCCCTCGGAATCGAGGAAGACTTGCTTCCACTCCTGAAGTGAGTTCTTTGGTGGCTGAACAGTCCAATATGAGAGCCACAGACTCTGTCACAGGAGGGACAGACAGTAGTTGAGGGAAGGGTTGGGTGGGACTGGTTTGCCACACGCTCCTTCCGCTGTCTGTGCTTGACCTCTGCCCGCTCTCGGCATTGAGACTCGAAGTGCTCAACACCCTCCCAGATGCACTTTCTCCACTTAGGGCGGACTTTGACCAGGGACTCCCAAGTATCAGTGGTGATGTCGCACTTTATCAGGGAGGCTTTGAGGGTGTCCTTGTAACGTTTCCGCTGCCCACCTTTGGTTCGTTTGCCATGAAGGAGCTCCGCATAGAGCACTTGCTTTGGGAATCTCGTGTCTGGCATGCGAACTATGTGGCCTGCCCAGCGAAGCTGATCGAGTGTGGTCAGCGCTTCAATGCTGGGGATGTTAGCCTGGACGAGGACACTGATGTTGGTATGCCTGTCCTCCCAGGGGATTTGCAGGATCTTGCGGAGACATCGTTGGTGATACATCTCCAGTGACTTGAGGCGCCTCTGAGCCATATAGGAGGGCGGGTATTACTACAGCACTGTAGACCATGAGCTTGGTGGTAAATTTGAGGGTCTGGTTTTCGAACACACTTTTCCTCAGGCGGCCGAAGGGTGAACTGGCGCACTGGAGGCAGTGTTGAATCTCCGCATCAATGTCTGCCTTTGTTGACAAGAGGCTCCAGAGGTATGGGAAATGGTCCACGTTGTCGAGGGCCGCGCCATGGATCTTGATGACTGGAAGGCAGTGCTGTGCGGCAAGGACAGGCTAGTGGAGGACCTTTGTCTTATTAATGTTTAGCGTAAGGCCCATGCTTTCATATGCTTCGGTGAATACATCGACTATATCCTGGAGTTCAGCCTCAGAATGTGCGCAGATGCAGGCGTCGTCCGTGTACTGTAGCTCAATGACAGAGGTTGGGGTGATCTTGGACCTGGCCTGGAGGCGGCGTAGGTGAAACAGCTTCCCACTGGTTCTGTAGTTTAGTTCCACTCCAGCGGGGAGCTTGTTGACTGTGAGGTGGAGCATGGCAGCGGGGAAGATTGAGAAGAGGGTTGGAACGATGACGCAGCCCTGTTTGACCCCGGTCCGGACGTGGATTGGGTCTGTAATGGATCCGTTGGTAAGGATCACGGCCTGCATGCCGTCGTGGAGCAGGCGAAGGATATTGACAAACTTTTAGGGGCATCCGAAACGGAGGAGGATGCTCCATAGACCCTCATGGTTGACAGTGTCGAAGGCCTTTGTAAGGTCACAGAAGGTCATGTAAAAGGGCTGGTGCTGCTCCCTGCATTTTTCTTGCAGTTGTCGCGCTGCAAAGATCATGTCCATTATGTCCCGTAGGGGACGAAATCCGCACTGTGACTCCGGGAAAAACTCCTCGGCCACAGGGAGAAGACGGTTGAGGTGAACTCTGGCGACAACTTTCCCAGTGGCTGACAGCAGGGAGATTCCCCTGTAATTGCCGCAGTCGGACTTGACCCTTTTTTTAAAGATGTCATGATCACTGCATCTCTGAGATCTCCCGGCATGCTCTCCTCCCTCCAGATGAGAGAGATGAGGTCATGTATCTGCGCCAACAGCGCCTCTCCGCAATGCTTTAGCAAATCAGCAGGGATTCCATTCGCTTCTGTAGTCTTGTTGTTCTTGAGCTGCTTTATGGCTTTTCCTACCTTTTGCAACATTGAGGTTTCACTGAGGTGGTGGCGGGTCGCATGCTGTGGGATGGAGTCGAGATCACTCGAGTCAAAGGCTGAGTCTCGATTGAGGAGATCTTCGAAGTGCTCCTTCCAACGGGCCCTGACAGTCTTGGTGTCCTTGATGAGTCTTTCCCTGTTCTTGGCCAGGAGTGGGGTGGGGTCTTGAGAGTTTTGACCGTAAGTGGCCTTGACTGCGATGAAGAGTTCTCGCATATCGTGGCTGTCGGCCAATTGTTGTACCTCCTGTGCTTTCTCCATCCACCACCTATTCTTTAGGTCCCGGGTTTTTTGTTGGACCTCAGCCTTGAGCCATCTGTAATGTTGCTTTGCTGCTCTCGAGTTGGGTTGTTGCTTGAGGCTCAGAAACGCTCTGCGCTTGCGATTTATTTGTTCTTGGATCTCCTGATCAGTTTCATCAAACCAGTCCTGGTGTTTTCTGGTTGAGTGACCAAGTGTCTCTTCACAGGCACTGATTATGGAGGCCTGGAGGGCAGACCATGCATTGTGGGCATTCAGCATCTCAGGGTCATCAAGGCACGCCAGGTTAACTGTGAGGCGCTGGCTGTATAGGGCTCTCTTAGCTGGGTCTTTAAGTGCCCCGGCATTGACTTTTTTGCGGCACTGCTTCTGCTGTCCCCTCTGCTTTGGGGCTATGTTAATGTCGATGATGGATCGGATTAGGCGGTGGTCTGTCCAGCAGTCGTCAGCTCCTGTCATGGCGCGGGTGATGCGCACATCCTTGCGATCCCTGGCTCGGACGATGACATAGTCAAGCAGGTGCCAGTGTTTGGAGCGAGGGTGTTGCCACGATGCCTTGTATTTGTCTCTCTGGCGGAAGAGGGTGTTGGTGATTTTGTCAGGAGTAGGGTACCGCTCGAGTTTACTTCCCTACCCTCTCTCTACCAATCGCGCCTCCCCAGAGGGCTATGTCTTTGCCGACCCTGGCATTGAAGTCATCCAGGAGGATCAATTTGTCACCCGCGGGGTCACGGGACATGGATGTTTCGAGGTTGGAATAAAAACCCTCTTTGGTCTCATCCGTTGCATCGAGTGTTGGGGTGTACGCACTGATGACTGTGGTGCATTGGTTCTGGGATAGGGTGAGTCGGAGAGTCATGAGGCGTTCGTTAACCCCGCAGGGGGAGTCTTTGAGGCGGTCGACCAGCTCATTTTTGATGGTGAAGCCGACTACGTGAAGGCGGTGTTCTTCCTCTGGTTTTCCATTCCAGAAAAAGGTGTAACCTCCACCTTGTTCTTTGAGCTGGCCTTCCCCTGCCCGCCGGGTCTCGCTTAGGGTAGCGATGTCGATGTCAATGCATCTAAGTTCCCGGGCGACTATGCTGTTGCGGCGTTCCAGCCGGTTGCTGCTGGAGTTGTCCATGAGGGTCCTGATATTCATGTTAATGAAGTGGAAGATGCCTATGCGTGAGTTCTTTTAACATGGGGTGGCCGCTGCACATCAGCAACCACACGGGCTTGACAGAGCTAGGTCTTGGTCCAGTGGCAAGGGGATCCAAGATGACTGGAGACCAGACACTGCTGTATGAGCTTAATTGCCTACGGCACGATGTTGGCCGCAAGCTCAGCGCTGAGTAGCGCCCTTGATGGTAGGTGGCCCGAAGCTTGGTTGGGGGCAGGCTTTAGGAAGGTCAGTTGTCCTCTGGAGATCTGAGGGATGTTTTAAAAGTTTCTTCCAAAGTTTTCCAAAGTTATTTAAAAGTTTCTCCGGAGGTTTCTAAAGAAAAATTCTCCAAGTTATTTAAAAGGTTTCTCAAGTTGATTAAAAGTTAAAAGTAGATTAAAAGTTAATTAAAAGTTGACTAAAGGTCTATTATGTAAGTCAGTAGTCAACAGCCCAGTCAGTGTTCACCGCTAATGACCTAGGGCAGGTACAGCCCGTTGTTGGGCCTGGCCGGCTGGCTGGCAGGCTGAAGAGATCCGTAGTGCGTTGTTGGGTCAGGCCCGCTGGCCGAAGGGACCTGGAGTGTGTCGTTGGGTCAGGCCCTCGAGCCAAAGGGACCGGGAGTGCGTCGTTGGGTCAGGCCCTCTGGCCAAAGGGACCGCGAGTGTGTCGTTGGGTCAGGCCCTCTGGCCGAAGGGACCCGGAGTGCAAGGCTGGGTCAGGCCCTCTGGCCGAAGGGACCTGAAGTACATCGTTGGGTCAGACCCTCTGGCCGAAGGGACCTGGAGTGTGTCGCTGGGTCAGGCCCTCTGGCCGAACGGACCCGGAGTGTGTCGTTGGGTCAGGCCCTCTGGCCGAACGGACCCGGAGTGTGTCGTTGGGTCAGGCCCTCTGGCCGATGGGACCTGGAGTGCGCCGTTGGGCAGGGCCAGCTGGCCGAAGGGACCCGGAGTGCGGCATTGGGCAGGACCGGTTGGCCAAAGGGACCCGGAGTGCGTCATTGGGCCGGGCCGGCTAGCCGAAGGGACCCGGAGTGCGTCGTTGGGCCGGGCCGGCTAGCCGAAGGGACCCGGAGTGCGTCGTTGGGCCAGGCCGGTTGGCCGAAGGGACCCGGAGTGCGGCGTTGGGCCGGGCCGGCTGGCCGACAAGCTCTTCTAAACCACTCACAAACCTGTGAGCATACTCACATTACAATGTACAGGCACATGTATATTGAAAGAATATGGTTTTGTTTGACATTAATGTCTGTCTTTATAAAACTACATACGCCTGTTCGGTGTTCACAGCTGAGATAGGGAGCTCCGGGAATCCCTAAATAAATTACTGCGAACCAGCTAAATCCAGTTTCATAACTGAATGAGCATTTAACGTCAGCTTCATGCCATTCAAACAATTATTTGAGTAGGAAACCTGAGGCCTGAGTCTAAAAACAAAATGAGAAGTGTTCCATTCCTCTCCCTCAAGGACCGACACAGAGAGCACAGAAAAAAAAATGTCACAGGTGGGAGGAGCCATTAGGAACATAGGAACAGTAGGAGGCCATTCAGCCCCTCGAGCTTATTCCGCCATTCAATCAGATCATGGCTGATCTGCATCTCAACTCCATTTACCTGCCTAGGTTACAGATCTCTCAGTACCCTTGCCCAACATAAATCTACCCGCCATTACCTTGTGGTTCTTCCCTTGTCGATAGGTCATCCAGTCTTCTCCATTAGAGCTCACCTCCAGCTTGTAGGTGCTAACAAAGTAAGTCTTGAACGTATCTACAGAGATGGCCCCCTGGGTGGCAATGCCGGTCAGGATTTTCAATATCCCAAGGTCCACCTGCAGCAAGAAAAATCATAGAAAAATTACAGATGGAGGCCATGCAGCCCATCGTGTCCGTGCCGGTCGAAAAACAGCTACCCAGCCTGATCCCACCTTCCAGCACTAGGTCCGTAGCCCTATAGGTTATGGCTCTTTAAGTGCACATCCAAGTACTTTTTAAATGTGGTGAGGGTTTCTGCCTCTACCACCCTTTCAGGCAGTGAGTTCCAGACTCCCACCACCCTCTGAGTGAAGAAATGTTTTCTCCTCTCCCCTCTAATCCTTCTACCAACTACTTAAAATCTATGGCCCCTGGTTATTGACCCCATCTATTAAGGGAAATAGGTCCTTCCTATCCACTTCATCTAGGCCCCTCATAATTTTATACACCTCAATTAATTCACCCCTCAGCCTCCTCTGTTCCAAAGAAAACAACCCCAGCCTATCCAATCTTTCCTCACAGCTAAAGTTTTCCAGTCCTGGCAACATCCTTGTATATCTCCTCTGCACCCTTTCTACTGCAATCACATCCTTTCCCTGACATGGTGACCAGAACTGCATGCGATACTCAAGCTGTGGCCTCACTAGAGTTTTATACAATTCTAGCATAACTTCCCTGCTCTTGTATTCCATGCCTCGGCTAATAAATAAAGCATTCCATATGCCTTTTTAACTACCTTATCGACCTGTCCTGCTACCTTTAAGGATCTGTGGACATAGGATCAGTGTTCCTCCACACTGCTCAATATCCTCCCATTTAAGAGGAGAATAAGAAACAAACAAAGCCGCATTGTCCCAAAAGTCAAATTAACTTTGTCATTTTGTTCTTCAAAAGCAGTTAAGGCCGTAGGTGATCTTGGAGTTGAAGGTTGGAGGATTAAGGGATGATATTGCCAGTTTCCGCTCAACCCAACCACCACTAAGGGCTTCAAAATAATACCTTCAAAAAAAAAAGCAAATATGCCCAGGCTTGGATACCCCATCATCCTTGCAGTCTGCCCCTAGGAGGCAGACTATCTGCACGCAGCAATGGGCAGTGAACAACGTTGCAATTGGTTTAAAACTGATCTTGGCCACAGTAGCCCAGAGCAGGGATGTCAGGATATGAAAATGTCATTAGTCCATCAGCAGCCAAAATGCTTACTCAGATAATCATTAGCAAACTACCTCAGACAGACCACTCAAGCAAGACAGGACCTGAGCCCCGCTCCATAATTTAATCAATTCATCACCTGCTCCTTTTGTGCTGCATAAACAGCTTTTCTTAAATGCTGGTTGGAGGGAGTTGGTGGAGGCGGGGGGGCAGGGGGGTAATATTCAATTTTGATCAAACTGAGGCAGCAACACTGCTCTTTCCTTGCATCTCATTCATACTGCAGTTCCTTTCTCTTTTGCCGTTAACTCTTTAATGCCCTGTATTGAAGATTGGGATACAAATATATGAATAATTTAAGTCATGATGTGTGGTAAATGTAGCATGCTTAGGAGGAGCAGGTGACTTTGGATAATGGTCTCGCAAGCTCTCCACCACTGGGCTTTTCCTCGCCACATATCTGGGTCTGTTGTAGACCCATTGATAGCGATTGGTTGCCACTATTAGACAACAAACTCCATTATGGTTGTATCATGCGACTACCAGGATGGTAGAAAGAGAACTAGATGAACCTTAGTCTTTTTTCGTCTATGTTCCTATCAGTTCCTAATGAGCAAAATAATTTAGGACAAGCTCTGGTGGAACTGTGGTAAAATTAAAGCTAAACGGTATCTGTCCAGTTTGCAGGGTATTACATAGAATTACATAAAATGTACAGCACAGAAACAGGCCATTCAGCTCAACTGGTCTATGCTGGTGATTATGCTCCACACTAACCTCCTCCCAGCTTACTTCATCTCACCATATCAACAAATCCTTATATTCCTTTATCCCTCATGTGCTTATCTAGTTTCCCCTTAAACGCATCTATGCTATTTGCCTTAACCACTCCATGTGGAAGCGAGTTCCACATTGTGACCACTCTCTGGTAAAGAAGTTTCTCCTAAACTCCCTATTGGATTTATTAGTGACTATCTTGTATATGTGTACCCTAGTTTTGTATTCCCCACAAGTGGAAAGATCTTTGATCCTTAACAAACCCTTTCATAATCTTAAACAACTCTATTGGGTCACCCCTCAGCCTTCTCCTTTCTAGAAAAAGGAGCCCAGCCTGTTCAGTCTTTCCTGGTAGTTATAACCCCTCAGTGACTTGATCCATTAGAGTGTAAATTCCTTTCACATCTTTTAAAAAATTCATTTGGAGATGTGGGCGTCGTTGACAAGGCCAGCATTTATTGCCCATCCCTAGATGCCCTTGAGAATTGGTGGTGAGCCATCATCTTGATCCACTGCAGTTCATGTCGTGAAGGTACTCCCATAGTGCTGTTAGGGAGGGAGTCCCAGGGTTTTGATCCAGTGACAATGAAGGAACAGTGATATATTTCAAGTGAGGTTGGTGTGTGAGTGATGGGAAACTTGGAGGTGATGGTATTCCCATGCACCTGCTGCCCTTGTCCTTCTAGGTGGTAGAGGTTGTGGGTTTGGGAGGTGCTGCCAAAGAAGCCTTGGGAAGTTGCTGCAGCGCATCTTTTAGATAGTACACATTGCAGCCACGGTGCGCCAGTGGTGGAAGGAGCGAATACTTAAGGTGATGTGGGGAGTGGATGTTTAAGGTGGTGGGGGGGGTGTGGATGTTTACGGTGATGGGGGGGGTGTGGATGTTTACGGTGATGGGGGCGCATGGATGGTTAAGGTACTAATTCACCCGAAGAGGGTCTGGGGGAAGCACAGGCCCATCTGCCATCATTTTTATGCTGCCAGCGACCAATCATATTGTCCGTTTCTCATCAACTCGGGTGAGTCAACTGTAGACAGTTGTCGAGTCCCAAGCTATGGAGTCTCGGTGGCCCTGAATAAAAAATATGAAGGGTGTTGGAGGCGAGGTGGGGTAGGGGAGTTGAGGGGAATAAGGTCGCCAACTCTGGTTGGAGATATTCCTGGAGGTTTCATCACATCTGCTGCTGCTATGAATCACTCTGCCTGAGAAGATTGTAATGACAATAAAATCAATACAAGAGTGAATTCATCCAAACAATTCACTCAGTTTAAAAGCTGCCATCAATCCATTGCCAGTTAGCACACTGTCTGCCATTTCTGAGCACCATTGGCTAATGAAAGTGGATCAATGTTAATTCAGGTGCAGTTTAATAGATAAAACATCCTACAGTCCCATAGCTTCCCTTTCAGCCAGAGAGAAATTCAGGAGATCTTACTAAGAATGTTCATTAACCCTTTGTAGTAGTGGCGAATAGCATCGATGTATTTAAGGGGAAGTTTGCTAAATACATGAGGGAGAAAGGAATAGCAGGTTATGCTGATAGGGTGAGATGAAGTAGGGGGGAGGAAGCTTGTGTGGAGCATAAACACCAGCACAGTAGGGCCAAATGGCCTGTTTCTGCGCTGTACATTCTCTGTAATTCTCAGCATTGGAAATGTCAGTAGAGTTATTCATTTATTAAAGTAAAGTACCTGCGTTTAAAAAGCGTCTTTCACGACTTCAGGACGTCCCAAAGCACATCAGACCCAATGAAGTACAGTCATTGATGTAATGTAGGAAAAGTAGCAATCAATTTGGGCACAGTGAGGTCTCAGAAACAGCAATGTGTTAATAACCAGATAATCAATGATGTTGGTTGAGATATAAATGCTGGCCAGGACACCAGGGAGAAGTCTCCTGCTCTTCTTTGTGAAGTGTCATAGGATCTTTTCCATCCACCTGAGAGGGCAGTTGGGGCCCTGATTTAACATCTTATTGAAAGACAGCGGGGACCATTTAAAGAGGGTCTGAGTGGATGTGATAGTCTCACTCCATGGGAGATAGAAGAAATGGAAATGTATGAGCGAGAAAGAAAGAGAACTGAAGTGATTCTGTGTTTGGCGGCACCAGAGTTTTGCAATTCTTGCCCTACGGACTTTAATTTTTTTTATTTCTTTGTAAAATTTTGCATTGACTATTTATTTTAGTAGCTTAAAGCTAATATTACAGTAATAAAGATATTCATATTGTCCAAAAATCTTTATTTCTATAATAGTAGTGTTTTCTTCAGTTACTTTGTATGAGCTGAAAACTTATAAAACACATCAGCCTAAGGAAACAGGAACATTTCTGAACTAGTTTTGGTTTAACTGCAAATTCCATGCCATATATTGCATATAATCAGAGGAACATAAGTAGCTCACCATTGATAGGGAAACTTCTCTTTATCCAGGGAGTGGTTAGAATGTGAAACTTGCTATCACAGGGAGTAGTTGAGGCAAATAGCACAGATGCATTCAGGTGGAAGCTAGATATGCTCATGAGGGAGAAACGAATAGAAGGATATTTTAATAAGGTGTGATGAAGTAGGGTGGGCGGAGGCTTGTGTGGAACATAAAAAACTGGCATAGATCTGTTGGGCCGAATTCTATGTAATTCTATGATCGAGCAAATCAGAGAAAATGGTCACAACAGTGGAGGCCCACTTCAGAAATAACAAATTGTGATTCTGGCTAACCCTCTGATTGTCTAAATCTACCTTTACTTTCATACCTGACGAGACCTCCAATAGCCAATTCTTCACTGGAGATGTTGTACCCCCACCCCCCCCCACTTTAAAAATGAAGGCAGTACTCATCAGCCAGCTGGCAGGATTTTAATAGCTGCTGGTTATTTAAACCCCTACATGCAAGATCAAATCTTTGGGGTGCAGGTCAATGAGTATTATCTGCCTCTGTATCTGAACCCTACAAGCATATTTTGGGATTCTTGACATACCTGGATCCATTCCCTGACAGTGTCCTCATTGGGTGTCCATCCATTGATGTGGTAATTGAGTCGTCCTTGGCTTGAGTCCCAGTTTCCCAAGGAATAGGAAGATGAAGCAGTGATCTGCATATTGCTGATCTGACCAGACTCCATTCCCAATGGGCCATTGCACTGATAGGCTAGAAATACAATGGAACATATTAACCAGCTGTAACCTTTGACCTGGTGTGTGGTTAAAGTTTGGCTTTTGCAAGGCAGCTGGATTGGTTAAAATGCATAAAGGACATTGAAAGGCTGGTGTAAATTGCAGACACGTATCAGATGGTTTATAGTGGTTTGCAAGGAATGAAATGGATCAACAGGCACTAATGTGTCAGCTGCAAGAGTACAGCCCTGTCCGCCATTTTATATGTACATACACTACAACAACTACTTGCATTTATATAGCGAAGTAAAACGTCCCAAGGCACTTCATAGAAGCATTATCAGACAAAATTTGACACCAAGCCACAAAGGAGATATTAGGACAGGTGACCAAAAACTTGGTCAAAGTTTTAAGGAGCATCTTAAAGGAGGAGAGAGGCGGAGAGGTTTAGGGAGAGAATTCTAGAGCTTAGGAATGAGGCACCTGAAGGTATGGCAGACAAAGGTGGAGCGATTAAAATCGCAAATGTGCAAGAGACCAGAATTGGAGGACCGCAGATATCTTTGAAGGGGGGGGGGATGCGGGGGGTTGTGGGGCTGGAGGAGATTACAGAGATAGGGAGGGATGAGGCATAAATCTCTTTACTCCGCAGAACTGGTAATAAAAATCAGTACTGAGAAAAGGCCATTCAGCCCCTCTATCAGGGAGGTGAACCGCAGCCTACAGGCCAGATGTGGCTCTTCCAAGCCTGGGAAATGTAACCCTTGAATCTTAGGCTCACGTCTCTTATTGACTGGTCTGTCTTGTCAGAATCCTGTGAGTCAGAAGGCCTTGGAAAGTGGCTATTCTTTAACATCGTTCCCTGATGCAGATAAACAAGGTCTATTCATCTTCGTGGATCGAGATGTATGCATGTTAATGGAACGGTGCGCTGCTGGGGATTTTCCCCCAGGAATCCTCCCGATCAGCCCCCGTGACTGTGGTGGAAGATCGGGCAAAATTCCATTCACCTGGTTTATCTGGGATTCGTGCTGGAATTATGGTAGGATGTCGAGAGAACCACTGAGAAAATTCTTAGTGTAGATGTGCCTCCCGCCCCTGAGACTCCATTTCATTCACTATGTAGCCACAAAGTCAGATACCTCAAGACACCTTCCTCTGGTCTATTGTCTAGCTTGATAACATTTTCAAGCATTTATCAGCCCTTGAGTAAAGAAAGTTGAAGCCTGAGATTCAATTACCACCTTAACTTCACCAACCGCCAATATTATTTATAATATGCAGAGGTCCATCAACTAGTTATACACTGTTAATGTAAAATGACCCTTCCTCGGCATCGCTCACAGCAGGTCAGATGACGCGCTGCCTTGTAACAATAGGTGGGGCACATATGGACCACATGTGTATTATTCTGTTGCTAAGGCAGAGTTGTGTTTAAAATGGCCTATCCCCAGTCTTAATTACTGTAAAGCCTGAGTTCAATCAGAGGTTTGCCACTAATGAGAGAGGTTTGCAGAGTCACAAATTTCTGGTGCCAGGACAGAAGCAACCAGCGTGAAATTACGGGCTTTTAAAAAAATGCTTTTGACATTCTGTAGTGCAAGTCTAAAATGTGATGGACATTCATTAGATGCAAGTCTTGCACATATGTAGGTAGAGGTGTTGATCAGGTAGAGGCTTGGGGTGGGGGAGGATGGAAGGAGACTCATTGACCAGGTGCTAAACTAATATTGTCCTATTGGTTAACGAGATACAACTGTGACAAGATGAATAGGGTTTGCTTCCATCTCGGGGAAATCCCCTCTGTGCCTTTCAGTTCTGCGCGGAGGGGATTCCTGTACAGGCTGCTCTTGCACTCTGTCCACTTTTCCATCCTCGCCTGCCGTCTGAACACGCTATGGCGCACCATCTTGCCGTCCGGAGGAGGCGGGGGTCCCCAATGGAGTGCTCTCTACGCAGGAATCCTCCCTCTATTTATTGGGGACTTGGCCTGGAGGGTGTTGCACGGAGCAGACCCGTGCAATAAGTTTTTAAGTCGGTTCACGGACTCCCAGGCCGCCTGTAATTTCTGCGGTCTAGAGGAGTCCGTGTTCCATGTCTATGTTGTTTGTCTATGAGGTTGCAGCCCTTCTTCCACTATGTGAAGGGGCGGCTCCTCAAATTCTGGTTGCACTTCAGTCCCACCCTCCTGATCTTTGGGCACCCTGTGCGGAGGGGGAGTGGGCAGGTCGGAAGGCTTCCTCGTAGGACTGCTCCTGGGCATGGCCAAGATGGCCATCAACCAGTCCAGGCAGCGGGCATTCGAGGGGGTCATTCAGCCCGACTGCCTGCCTCTCTTCCACGGTTACATCCGAGCCAGGGTGTCCCTGGAGATGGAGCACGCTGTGTCCACTGGTATGCTCGCAGCCTTCTGCGAGAGTTGGGCGCCAGAGGGACTGGAGTGCATCATCACCCCCGGCAACCAAATTTGAATTTGATTTAAGTTGACTGTCCAAAGTTTAATTTGTTTAATTGTGTCGGTTTTTGTGCCCACCCCGCTTTTAATCAGGGGGCACTTGTATTAATGTTTCAACTTTAAAATAGTTGCATGCATCTTGGACATAACAGTCTCAGAATAGTCACCTCCATTTGCACCACGTGACGGTTTACCCATACTAGCCATCCTTGCAAAATCACTAAGTGTACAGGGTATTGGTGAGGCCACACCTGGAGTACTGCGTACAGTTTTGGTCTCCGTATTTAAGGAAGGATATACATGCATTGGAGGCTGTTCAGAGAAGGTTCACTAGGTTGATTCCGGAGATGAGGGGGTTGACTTATGAGGATAGGTTGAGTAGGTTGGGCCTCTACTCATTGGAGTTCAGAAGAATGAGAGGTGATCTTATTGAAACTTATAAGATAATGAGGGGGCACGACAAGGTGGGTGCAGAGAGGATATTTCCACTCATCGGGGAAACTAAAACTAGGGGACATGGGCCTAGACTTTCCACTTTTTTTGCATTGATACCGCCCACTTAATGTCCATTTTAATGCTGAGATGAGGTCTAAAGCCCAGATATCGGCCATTTAGCAATAAAATGGAAACTAACGCCCATGTATCGCTCATTTATCGGCCAGCATTACTTTCGGCATGTAGTTAATGCTGAGAATTAATAATACCGCCCGCCTACTTTTTTTTACCGTAAAGATCAGAATGGACTAAACTAATGCCCATAATATCGCCGAGCGTTACTTTCGGTACCTCACCCACATATCGCCGAAAATATCGCTCGCCGAAAAAACTGTTGAGAAAAAGTTGCTCTCGCCCGAACTAAACCCAATGGTATGGACGCCATTTTGTAAATCGGAGGTCAGTTCATATAAAAAGCTGCTTCAACTTCTGGGGAGTTTTGATGTACTGTGGAGTTCTTTTAAGGTAATTTGAACATCTGAACAAATTGTGGATGATTTGAATTTATTTTAGCTGTTTATTAGGTAAATTCATTGTTTGTGAACAATATGTAAAATACTGATTGTTATTTTAATGAGCCTGTAATTTCTCAGCCTGCCTTAATGACTACACAAGTGCTGCAGACTAGAGATGGCAGAAGGTATATTCAACAGCATTATGAGCCCAATCAAAGAAGTGGCAGACTGCTGAGGAGGATGAGAATTTACACCCCACGCACCTACAGGGAGAAGCGGTCTTACCTGAACTTGTCTGATAACACATGCCTTAGGAGACTGCACTTCCGGTAAGAGGTTATCAGTGAGATATGCCAGCTCATCAGTGCAGATCTGCAGCCTACCAGCACCATCAGGACCACACTGTCCGTTAAGGTCAAGGTCACTACGGCACTTGCCTACTACGCATCGGGTTCCTTTCAGGTCTCAGCTGGCGACTTTTGCGCTATATCTCAGCATGCCACACATTGCTGCATTCGACAGGTGACTGAAGCCCTGTACGCACGCAGGATGAACTTGATCAGCTTCCCTATGACCAGGGAGGCACAGACTGAGAGGGCTCTCGGATTCTCCAGAATTGCAAACTTCCCCAAGATGCAGGGAGCAATAGACTGTACACACATCGCCATGCAGGCACCTTTTCAGGATGCAGAAGTTTTTTGGAACCGAAAGGGATTTCACTCCCTGAATGTGCAACTTGTTGTTGACCACCAGCAAATTAGTAGTAAATGCAACATTTCTGGGCAGCATCCATGATGCTCACATCCCGCGTGAGAGCGCTGTATCTGACATGTTTACCTGTCAGCCACAAGATCAATGCTGGATGCTTGGTGATAAAGGATATGGCCTCGCCACCTGGCTGATGAGCCCCCTGCGTAACACCCAGACAGAAGCCGAGAAGCGATACAATGAGAGCCACATAGCCACAGGCAATATCGTTGAGAATACCATTGGAGCACTTAAGCAGCGCTTTAGATGCCTGGACCACTCAGGAGGTAAATTACAATTGAGCAGGTAGCTCAATTCGTGGTGATGTGCTCCATGCTGCACAACTTGGCTATCAGGAGGGGATAAGAATCGCCAGAGGGGACTGCTGGTCCACCTCAGGAGTGAGAGGAAGAGGAGGACACTGACCTTGGGGCAGACAATCATGCTGACAATGAAACCATGCCCCCACCCCCCTCTAGACCGCAGGAAAGGGCCCGTGGTGGCTACGTAGCTGCTAGACTTTACGTCAGCAGCTCATAAATGAGCGCTTTGCTTGAAATAACATTGGTGATATTTACAAAGCTACAAGACTGCTGTGTCTGCAGCTCATAAATGAATGGTGTGTATTACCTTGGTGACAGTTAAAGTTTAAGTTGATTTAAGTGACATTGAATTATCCCATTTCATGTTAAGGAATCACCAGTGTGTAACAGTGCAGCCATCTGAGACAATGCGCAACAAGGTTATGTGAAATAAAAAACATTTATTGAGAACATTTGTTCATAACTATAATTGTAAAAGAAACACCCCACCCCACCCCACAACAAATTGATGACATTTATATCATTCATAAAAGTGTTCACATTTTAAACAAAACTTCATAATCAAAGATCACAAATGCAAAAAAACAAAGTACCCCCCTCCCCCCTTCCACCAAACTTCCAAACAAAATAGCAACAACAACATAAAAATACTGTGACCAATACAACTCCTGTGTCCATGCACCTCACTTTCCTTTTCCCCCGCTTCTCCTCCCTACCTCTACCCCTTCCCCTTCCCCTTCTGACTCCAAGCCACCTTGCCGAGGAGCTCCTCAGGCGCTGCTTCATTGGGGGGGGGGGTGCAGAACCGCTGGTTGGTCGGATACGGGAGAGGACGGTCCCGAGGTGGGAACGTCCACCGGGCCAGAAGCAAGATCTTCCTCCTGGCTCTCATATGTCATTGGCAATGGGGGTGCGGCACCTTGGGGTACAGTGCCACGCTCCGGGACCACTGGGAGCCCTCTGCCACCAGTGTTCTTAGCTATCACATTCAGGGCCTCCGCCATCAGCGGCATGTACTCGGTCATGATGGTGGACATGCTGGCCAGCTGTTGAGTTATGTCCCCCATTGTCTGTTGGATCTGCTGACCTATGTCAACACTCCTCCTGGACAAGTGTACCATGTCCCTGCTCAAATCTGCCGCTCGTGGAACAGACCTGCTGCATCGAACCAACCTCTGCGTGGACCCGCTACCTCCACGGTGGAGAGGAGAATGGCCGCAAGAGCACTAGATATAATCGGTGTCGAGTGAATTATGGTGCGTGGCGATGTACGCTCCTCGAAGTCCGCATTGTCATCCGTGGAGTAGGCACCCTGCCGCTCCACGGGTGATAATCGGGGCTCCTCAGCACCAGATGGACGATCGTCCAGCGACTCCAGCCCTGGACCCCCAGCTCCTGGGCTCGTGGTGTTGCATGGGGCCATGCTGCTGGCTGAGCTACAAAACATAATGAAGTTATTAGAAGAGAAGGGGGTGCGAGGGTCACAAGGTGATTCCAGCGCTACACACAGCATATGCACGACAAAAGCACCACCGCTATCAAAATCATCACAGACATCACATTTCATGACCATGTCCAAATTCCACATTGCAATGAGTCTCATGAGACTATCATTATTTATATAATACTTTTATCAATCATCTATCATATTATTGGTCGGATATGAGTGGGTGTGGCATCTATTGGCTTTACATCACGCAATGGTGCACACTTTACTCACGTGGCATCACATCAGGTTCTGCTGCTGCCTGCATGGTTGACCGGGGGTGGCTCCCTAATAGTGCCAGCACCCGCTCCTCGATGTTGCTGAACTCGATGATGACTGGTGGCTCGCCACCCGCTCGTCTCTGCTCAGCCCTATTCTTCAAAAGCTTCCTCTGTAAAAGGTAACACCAGCACGACATGGCATGAGATCATTGCGTGAGATCATTGCTAGGTACTGTCACAGAGACTGATACAACACATAACCAACAGATGTAATCATGATTATTACGAAAATTATCATTATTTACCTAAAGACATACACTGTCAATGCAGGCTTTGAGTAAAACATTCCTGCTATAAGTGCAAGATATCACATCTGATTTTAATCACTCATTAAACTTACAATTCAAATTATATAAATATATAAGTAAATGTAAATAAATGTAATACCTACTTTAGCGGATCCGACAAGGTCGTTCCAGCACTTGCGGCATTGGTTGCTCTCACGCATCTCGTTCATCGCCGACAAGACCACCTCGGCTATGTCAGCCCATATCTTCTGGTAGACCTTTGGGGTGGGCTTCCCACGCACACCCCAGGTTAATTGACCTCAGCGTGACTCCACCTCGTACAGGAGGGAGGCATTTGGGTCGTCGGAAAATCTCAGAGCTTGTTTTCATTCTCCCAATAGTTCCTCTACCACCTCATTGCTTTTGCCAGCATCCTCAGTCTCCACAGCGTGTTGTGTCGCCTCCTCCATGCCTTCCATTGTGATTATATTTTTTTTGCCAAAATCTCCATGCACACAACGTTATTTGTGCTTTGAATTCTTTTTGCTGCTGGTAAATCTCCCTCCTACCTCCCACAACAGCCAACAAGCATACAACACACCCACACACGCTTTCAGTTCCTCTCTGCTCCCTTTCTCTCCTCTTCTGCACATGTATTGATGACCCCTGACCTCCTGAAACGCAGGAAACGACCGTTGCCATGGCGTTGCTATGGGCGCCGACACTTTACGGCAGAGGGTCAAGAAAGTTATCGCTAATGCCCATTTCAGATCGCGCGCGGTAACGCCCATTTTATAAAATAGAAAGTTGGGGTTTTAAAAATGGGTGATAATCCGGTGATCTTAAATCCCATATTTACCACCAACGCCCATTTTTGGGTGATCTGCACAAAAGTGGAAAGTCTGGCCCATAGAATAAGGGGCTGTCCATTTAAAACTGAGATGAGGAGAAATTTCTTCTCTCAGAGGGTTGTAAATCTATGGAATTCTCTGCCCCGGAGAGCTGTGGAGGCTGCGTCAGTGAATATATTTAAGACAGAGAGAGACAGATTTTTGAGTGATAAGGGAATAAAGGGTTATGCGGAGCGGGCAGGGAAGTGGAGCTGAGTCCATGATCAGATCAGCCATGATTTTATTAAATGGCGGAGCAGGCTTGAGGGGCCAAATTACTTACTCCTGCTTCTATTTCTTATGTTCTTATGTAAGTGGGACCTTGCACTAAATGCCTGTTATGGTCCAGTTAGGTTGATGTTTGTGCTATGGATCTTCATTGGGTAGGACGCGATTTGAGTCCCTTTATCTGATTGAGTCCCTTTATAAGTTAATTTCGCTTGGGTGCTCTTATCATCCAATCTGCCTGAACTTGATTTAACTCCAGTTCCTGAAGGTGAAAGGTCAGTCCTGCAACCCCTGCAGATCGCCCATTCTACGTGAGGCTCCAATTTCCTACTTACAGTCCGCAGTTTCTTTCGTTGTGATGTTGTACTCGGCAGAGAAGCCATCTTTAGCCACGGCCATATCAGTGTGGAAGGTGAGCGACATGATTCCAGTATCAGAACGGATCACTGTGGGGATCTTTGAACCACAATAGCGTCCAATCAGAGGGCTCACTGGGGAGGAGGAGGAAACATACAGAGGAGTTTGAAGTTGAGGCAATGTCCATGAGACATTTTCGTTCCAATTTGAAACTTTCTCTAAAAACTAAAACATGCCAGAAATATACACAGCAGCTTGAACTGAAAAGCAGGTCAATATTCTGTGTGGGATCCTTGAGGGTAACTCAATCTTTGGGGTTAATTTCTAGTCAGAGTTTCTGTTTGAAGGGCGGAGAGGAGTGACTGTGAGAGTATTAGTCCGTAGGTACTTTTTGACAAAGAATCAAACTGAACAGTTTTTGCAATCTATTTGATTTCCTCTATTGTTTCCATTATGGACTCTCTCAGTGTCACGCCCTTTCCCTGCTCGAAGACTGTGCTACTGCATAACCTTTTCTAAAAGCACCAATAAGTAGACACTAGGTTGCCCCTGTGTCATCCACTAAAAAAAAACAAATAAATGTGCACCTTTTTAAAGGGTCACCACTAATAAAAAACCGTAACCGTCAAGGAAAAGACAACTTCGCAAACTAAATAATAACATTATACACTCCTGCTCCAACTGTGGCTACCTGTCGCAGAAAGCCTCAAGTATACCAGCGGACAATGTGCGTTCCTTCTCCACGGCCAGCCGGGCACGGACAAGACTGTGGAAGAGAGGCAGGCAGCCAGAGTGACCACTCCACCTCACCCCCCCACCGCACCTATGGATAGCCACCTTGGGCAGGCTCAGGAGCAGACCCACGAGGAGATCCTCCGACTTGCCCTCCCCCCTCCGCACTTTAGGAGCGGTGTGAGATCGGCCTGATGTGGCTTCTGCAATGTTCATTCCTTCTCTGCTGGGAAAGCTCTTGTCCTTAACCACTACCTCTGCACAACAGAGGCAGCCGAGGTCAGGAATCCACTGTGCAGACTCACACCCTCCACACATTGATTTCAGCATCTCCACTTCCACTTCCAAGGCTTTGGTCCATCATACTGCTTGGCGAATACCCACTTCCTTGACGTCATTGGGATAGGTAGGATTTATGTTAGTCCAATCCAACGTCCGACTTAAATCTTAGAAAAGTTTAAAAAAAGCCACTGGGGGAATGGGCAGTATTGGGTCAAATGACGACAGAGCAAAGACTTTAAATATTTAACAGAAGAAAATTAAGACGTTCAAGAGAGTAACACAACATTTGCTTCCATTTCACCGAAAGGCAGTTGGCTGTACAAATCTCAACGACAATCCTCACCCTCTGGAAGGCCATCCCAGACATCGAGATGGTCGTATCTGCAGTCTGTTGGTCCTATCTGTAGGGGGTCATACTCCAGGTCAAAGGTCAGCGTAGTGAGGGTCACCTCTGACTTGGGCGGTGCCAGGATGATGTAAGTGCAGTACAGATTGTGAGGGTATTTGTCGGGAAATCTGGGAGACTCTATTGTGCCACTGGGAGCAGTGAAGTTCTTGGAGCAATCATCGGACCCTGCAAAGAAAAAAAGGTAATAAGGCTGCTAGTCAGAATGGCATTGTACCCAGTGTAAACAGGGCATTAACTCTGGTGCTTCCCAATAGTCCCTGGGTCAATGCTTTTCATGCTATAACTGTAGCAGAACTGTCCTAACATTAAGGAACAAGAGGACACTGTGGCCAGGTCACTAATTGTTTTTCTTTCAAGCACTTATCCAACTCTCTTTTCAAAGCCACAATTGAATCTGCCTCCACCACCCTTTCAGACAGTGTATTCCATATCATAACCACTCGCTGCGTAGAAAGGTTTTCTTCATGTCGCCTTTGGTTCATCTGCCAATCACATTAAATCTGTGTCCTCTGGTTCTCGACCCTTCCGCCAATGGGAACAATTTATCTCTATCTACTCTGTCCACAGCCCTCATGATTTTGAACACCTCGATCAAATTTCCTCTCAATCTTCTCTGCTCCAAATAGAGCAACCCCAGCTTCTCCAGTATATCCACCGTCTCTCATCCCCAGAACCATTCTTGTAAATCTTTTCTGCACCCTCTCCAAGGCCTTCACATCCTTCCTAAAGTGTGGTGCCCAGAATTGGATACAATACTCCAGTTAAGGTTGAACCAGTGTTTTATAAAGGTTCATCATAACTACTTCCTTCTCCTCCTTTAAGACGCTCCTTAAAACCTACTTCCATCTGCCCAAATATCTCCTTATGTGGCTTGGTGTCAAATTTTGTTTGATAACACACCTTGGGATGTTTTACTACTTTAAAGGCGCTATATAAATACAGGTTGTTGTTGTTGTTGAAAACCTTTATGCTTCAGTGTAAAACCGGAATTTTTGTTTAATTTATTAATTCTTGGGATGTGGGCATCGCTAGCAAGGCCTCACCACTGGTTAAGACTTTTTCCTGCACCCTTCAGCATAAAATCTTTTAATCAGTATGAGCAACGAGGCATCTGGGACCTCTATAAACAATGGGATCAACAGTCTATCTCCTTAACCAATGAGATTTAAGGATTGAGAAAGATAGGGAGGAACGACCGAGAAAGAAATCAGAGTCAAATATGGTATAGAAAGAGAAATAAACAGAGGGAGAGAAAGATTGATTGAGAGAGAGAGACAAAAGATAGAATGGAAAAGTAAGAAAAACATGTAAAATTCAAAATTTGACATTATTAAAATCTCTAACAACCTGTCATGTATTCAACCAGCATTGTAATCCATGTATAATCTGACCTAAGTTGTACACTGTGAGAACAATGACCACTGGGAGACACTCCTAACCTGGACCTTCAGATATAAAAGGGGAAGCTCCACCCACTTCCATCACTTGAGTGCTATGGAATAAAGGACAGGTCACAGACTGACCTTCTCTCAAACATGGGCCGCGTGTGCATTTATACTGTATATTAAGGATGTATCAATAGCGACGAGAAACTGGGATTTAAACCAAGCGAGCATGGCCACGAGCAGAACAGACGAGAGGTACTGTGTTGAGGAATGGTTGGGACAGAGATTCAACATTGTTAAAGCAGCACACCGTTCTCCAGGCAGACAAGGGCAATCGGGCATGCCCCAACATGTAGTCGAACCCAGAGGGGGAGTTCGACAGAGACAATGGCAAGCTGAACGGCAATTCACGCCATCGCAAGGGACAATGCGGCCAGTAATGGGGCCATCAACACCTGTTAATGGCGCACTCAAGGACAATAACAGAGGCAGTCATGGACGATCAACTGGCAAGGGACCTTTTGTTTCAAACAGCAGCTCATGTTGGAGGTGTGGAGGCACACACTCAGCCGGAGTTTGCAGAGATGAGCAAAATACCTGCAGAAATTGCAGAAATGAATGCTGGGGGAAATCGCTGGAAGCTGAAGTTCAGCGAGTTCATGTGGAGCACGTATACAGTTCATACACCAGGACGCCACCGAAAATGATGAAAGTGTTCCTCAATGGCATCCCAGTATCAATAGAGCTAGACACGGGGGCCAGCCAGTCCCTGATGGGTGTCAAACAGTTCGAAAAATTGTGGGCGTCCAAGGCCAGGAGGCCAAAATTATCACAGATTGACGCACAGCTACGGACATACACAAAGGAGATCATTCCAGTGCTAGGCAGCGCCACGGTAGTTGTGACCCATAAAGATTCAGAGAATAGGTTGCCACTCTGGGTTGTCCCGGGAGACGGTCCCGCACTACTGGGGAGGAGTTGGCTTGCTGTCATGAACTGGAAATGGGGCGATGTCAATTCAATTTCCTCTGTGGAGCGAGTATCATGCTCACAGATCCTGGACAAATTTGATTCATTATTTCAACCCGGCATTGGCACTTTCATGGGGGCCAAGGTAGTGATTCACATAAACCCGGACGCCAGGCCAGTACACCACAAGGCAAATTGGACCGCCTGCTGAGGGAAGGCATCATCTCGCCAGTCAAATTCAGTGACTGGGTGAGCCCGATTGTGCCGGTGCTCAAGGCGGATGGGTCGGTCAGGATCTGTGGCGATTACAAGGCCACCATCAATCGGGTGTCACTCCAAGACCAGTATCCGCTACCGAGAGCGGAGGACCTCTTTGCGACGCTATCCGGTGGCAAACCTTTTTCAAAATTGGACCTGACCTCAGCTAACATGACCCAGGAGCTGGCGAGTGAGTCGAAGAAGCTGACCACCATCACGACACACAAGGGGTTGTTTGAGTACAACAGATGTCCGTTCGGATTCGCTCGGATGCCGCGATCTTCCAACGAAATATGGAAAGCCTCCTCAAGTCGATTCCAGGGACGGTGGTTTTTCAGGACGACATCCTCATCATGGGTTACGATACTGAAGAACACCTCCACAACCTGGAGGAGGTGCTACGCAGACTGGACCGGGTAGGGCTGCGACTGAAAAAGGCGAAGTGCGTCTTCCTAGCTCCAGAGGTAGAATTCCTGGGGATGAGGGTGGCAGCAGACGGGATCAGCCCTACTGCGTCCAAGATGGAAGCAATCCAGAGAGCACCCAGACCCCGTAACATGACGGAGCTGCGTTCATTCCTGGGGCTCCTGAACTATTTTGGTAACTTTCTTCCCAAATTGAGCACGCTGCTAGAGCCGCTACACGTGCTCCTACACAAAGGTCGCAAATGGGTTTGGGGGGACAGCCAGGAAAGGGCTTTTAATAGAGCACGCAATTTGTTATGTTTCAACAATCTGTTAACGCTATATGACCCATGTAAGAACGTGCGATGCGTCGTCCTATGGTAACGGGTGTGTGTTGCAGCATGTCAATGCCAAGGGTCAGTTACAGCCGGTAGCTTATGCCTCCAGAAGTCTGTCCCAGGCAGAAAGGGGCTACGGGATGGTAGAAAAGGAGGCGCTCGCATGTGTATATGCGGTAAAGAAAATGCACCAGTACCTGTTTGGCAGGAAATTTGAGCTGGAGACAGATCACAAATCCCTAACGTCCCTTTTGGCCGACGACAAGGCCATAAATGCAAATGCATCGGCCCGCATACAGAGGTGGGCACTCACGTTAGCCACCTATGACTACTCAATTCGGCATAGACCGGGCACCGAAAACTGTGCCGATGCACTCAGCAGGCTCCCACTAGCCACCACTGAGGGGGCTACCGAGCATGCTGCTGAGATGGTCATGGCTGTTGAAGCTTTCGGAAGCGAAGGCTCACCCATGACAGCCCGTCAGATTAAAGTCTGGACAAATAGAGACCCGCTATTGTCTCTAGTCAAGAAATGTGTCCTGAATGGGGACTGGGCAGCCACGTACAGGGCATGCCCTGAGAAATTTAAACCATTTCACAGGCGCAGGGATGAACTCTCGATTCAGGCCGATTGCCTACTGTGGGGAAACCGCGTAGTCATGCCCCAGATGGGCAGAGAGATGTTCATTAGAGAACTCCACAATGAGCACCCGGGCATTGTCGCGATGAAAGCAATTGCCAGGTCACACGTTTGGTGGCCAGGGATAGACGCAGATCTGGTACTTTGTGTTCGCAGGTGCAACACGTGTGCCCAGCTGGGCAATGCGCCCAGGGAAGCCCCCCTTAGCCTCTGGCCATGGCCCGCCAAGCCTTGGTCACGCATCCATGTGGACTACGCAGGTCCTTTCATGGGAAAAATGTTTTTGGTTGTAGTAGACGCCTACTCCAAATGGATCGAGTGTGACATTCTCAATTCAAGCACATCCTCTGCTACGGTAGAAAGTCTACGGGCAATGTTCGCCGCCCACGGTCTACCAGACATCTTGGTCAGCGACAATGGCCCGTGCTTCACAAGCACTGAATTCCAGGACTTCATGGCAGGCAATGGAATTAACCATGTTAGAACGGCACCGTTCAAGCCGGCCTCAAACGGCCAGGCAGAATGAGTAGTGCAGATAATCAAACAGAGGATGCTCAGAATCCAAAGGGGTTCCCTCCAATGCTGCTTATCACGCCTCCTGTTGGCCTACAGATCCCGACCACACTCGCTCACAGGGGTTCCACCCGCAGAGCTGCTAATGAAAAGGACGCTCAAAAACCTGGTTATCCCTTATACACCCGACCATGAAAGAAATTGTCGAGAGCAGGCGCCAGTCACAATATGACTACCATGACAGGAATGCGAGGGCGTGATGTATTGATGTAAATGACCCTGTTTTAGTCCTCAACTACCTTGTAGGGCCCAAATGGCTCGCAGGCACTGTGGTTGCCAAAGAGGGCAATAGGATTCTGGTAGTTAAACTTACCAATTGACAAATCTGCCGCAAACATGTGGATCAAACAAAAAGGAGGTTCAGCAACCCCATAGAAGAAGCAGAGGAAGAACATGATATAGAGTTCACTCCTCCACAGGTGACCGAACACAGGAACCAAAGTAAGGAGAGCCCAGTCACTGTGGGCAGTCTGGACAGGCCTGAGGCACTGCAAACAGCAGACACTCAGGCCAGCGACCAACAACCGGAGCCCCAACTCAGGCGCTCTACAAGAGAGCGTAAACCACCAGAGAGACTCAACCTGTGATCCCAATAAGACTTTGGGGGGAGGAGGTGATGTCATGTATTCAACCAGCATTGTAACCCATGTATAATCTGACCTAAGTTGTACACTGTGAGAATAATGACCACTAGGTGGTGAACTTGTGGGAGACACTCATAACCTGGACCTTCAGATATAAAAGGGGATGCTCCACCCACTTCCATCACTTGAGTGCTATGGAATAAAGGACAGATCACAGACAGACCTTCTCTCAAGCATGGGTCTCGTGTGCATTTATACTGTGTAGTGAGGATGTATCACAACCATTTACCACATTCAGGAATAAGATTGAACCTTTTAAATTGTTCCTGTTCTGGGCCAGAGAGGTTGAATGGTGTTGTTCCCCTTAGAGCAGAGAAGGTTGAGAGGAGATTTGATTGTATTAACAATTATCACTTTTTTAAAAGGGTACCTAGGCTATGAATTACCAGCCCTAACTTTCTGTGGTGAGTTTAAGGGGCAATTAATGTGAAAATCCTTAAAAATAACGGAGAGGGTAAGGGCAAAGGGCGGAGCAGCGTAAATCAACCAGAAGGTTCTGGAAATTTGCAACTCACGCGCATCTCTTAATCCCTCAATTTGCTGGTTGGTTTGTGCATTAATACCAACGAGAGTCGTTAACACACTGTTAGTTTCCAGGTAAGGTCCGGCCCATTGAATTCCCCCCACCGCCTCCCCCAATCACACACGGTAACTACAAAATCCATCTGTCTGGCAGTGCCTTCCTGCCCTGTGATGTTGTGTCTCACAGACTGCTAACAACACAAGAGTCTGTCCCTTTGTCACACCATATCACTGAAATTGCCACTGATCCCTCGGGACATACAGTAAAGTGTGTTTGAGTTGAAACAACGCATAACAAAGGAATTGTGCACATCATAAATAACAGCAGCTGGCATGGATCATGTGTTACAAGGAGTAATGCAATCTCCAAAGGTTCAAATGACTTATAAACCAACTCGAGTTTCAGGCTGAAGGCCTGGATGTCATTCGACAAACTTTTGTTTTTCTTTTGACAAACCTTCTCGATTGTGTTACGGCTCTGAAATGAATTGCAGGCCTGTTGTTAACTTGAAAGCAATGCCTTCAGACTGCCCGCAAAGACTGTTTTATGTCTCTGATTCATTACATCATCAATGAAATGTCAGGAGCTTTTCTAACCGAGATCACTTTATTTAGAACAAGCCCTCGCTGTCTGGAGTCACTACTTCCCAGCTCTCACAAGGGCCAGTGCTATATACATAGAATTGCACGGGTAGTTGCTCAGCCTGTACACCAGATGGTGCTGTTCTGAGAATCAGGGTTTGCCAACCATCCAGGATTGTCCTGGAGTCTCCAGGATTGATAGATTAATCTCCAGGACACTGCTGCGAGCAACCCAGGAGATAAGTTCTAGGAACATTAATAAACACGTGTATTTAAAAAAAAAAATTTTCAACGCTTTTGCTTATTAGTTATAAAAGTATTGTGAAGATGGGCTGTTTAACTGACAATCAAGAATCATCTAATTGGATAACAGAGAGGAGCCGAAATTGCTCTTCTCCTTAAGGTCCATTACCGCCTCTAAGATACGGTAATGGTGCAAATAGGCGTCACCGACCGGGGGCAGTGGATAGGCCAACCAGTTCTAAATTGCTCTGGGATGGGAGCGGCAGGAACGGGTTTCTGCACTGCACATGCAGCCACCCCATTGGGTACACATCGACCCCCTTCCGAACAACAGTGACCCCTTTCCATCCTAAGAGGGAAATTGCCTGGCAGGAGCAGATCGGCTGCTGGTCGGTGCCGCAGACGGCTTTCCCCAGCAGGAAGCTTTCACTGGCTGGGTGGCATGTCCACCCTTAAAGGGGAGGGCGCACTGCCCCGGCGGCCATTTAAAAAAATCGTTGGCTGACTCCGAGGTCCACCCGACAATGGTGGCCACGGGTTCAGCGCTGGTCCGGCCAAAACCCTCCCTGGTGACCCAGTGGGCACCACTGAAGTTAATACAGAGCTCGCAGCAGTTTTCCCCTTTAACTGAAGGGGAGGGACGTTGTGACACGTCAGCGTGGCGCTGATGACACATACCAGCATCCGATCCGTTCCACACACACTTCTGCAGCTGACCCGAACACCCGGAGATGATTTTTTTTTTAAAGCCCTCAATATCGCTCTACTCTCCGTCCCCTGAATTGGGACGGAGAAAAATCTTCAGAAATGGTAGTGCGCCTACTTTCAGTCAGGGGGCAATTTCGGCCCCAGAGTCTGCACACTTTCTAATTGGCTGTGGGGAAGGCGGTGGCCCATGAGGATGGACCCTAACCCTAAATGCAACCAATAGCGGGAGAGTGGGGGGTGAGGGGTGGTGGGGGGGGGGGGGGGGGGTTTGCGGTCATGTGATGAAACCTCCAGGAATGCATCCAACTAGAGTTGGCAACACTACTCGGAGTACAGAGAAGATGGTTGGACTGCATCCCTTCACCTGGGCTAGCACAGCAGCAAGTGGAGAGATGTGCACACAGACTGGAGGGCTGAATGGGTTTATCCTGTTCCCATGACTCACACAACTGCAGTAAGTTTGGGAATTCTGGAAACCTGAGCAACCTCTTTTAAGCTAAAGTCAGATCTGTATTAAGCTAGCTGTTAGCTGTGTCAGCAATTCACCTCGCAAATCAGATCACCACGAGTGCTTGCCTGTGGGTCCCTCCCTTTACAACAGAGAAGGCCCATGACCAGAATGGGACATTCTGCATTGACAGCATTTAAGTAACTGTACATGCACGCAGCCATAATATAAGGAGAGATTTTACAATGTAAACAGGCTGTTAAAGTAAAATGAGACCTCCTTCAGAGAGCTTTGGTAGTTATTTTCTCACGAGGAGGGTAGCAAAATAAATTCAGTCAGGGTTCCTGCTGCTGATCCTTGTGACCCCTGCTGGGAAGTATGTTTGTTTGGGCAGTGGATGAGGACAACAACTTGCATTTATATAGCGCCTTTAAAACAAGGCGCTTCACAGGGGCATGATCAGACAACGAGCCACATAAAGAGATATTAGGACACAAGCTTGGTCAAAGAGGTAGGTTTTAAGGAGCGTCTCAAGGGAGGAGAGAGAGGTAGAGAGGTGGAGAGGTTTAGGGAAGGAATTCCAGAGCTTGGGGTGTAGACAACTGAAGGCACGGCCACCAATGGTGGAGCAAAGAAAATTGGGGATGCGCAAAAGGCAAGAATTAGAGGAACGCAGAGATCTCGGAGGGTCGTAGGGCTGGAGGAGATAGGGAGGGGCGAGGCCATAGAGGGGTTTGAAAACAATGGCGGGAACCTTAATTTCGTGACTGTCATATCTTTAGAGAGCAACACAGCACACAGCCTGTAAAATGGCTGCAGGTTCCGGTAACCTTTTTGACCTGCTGGTCAGGTGACCTGCTCTTTATTAACAGCACGAGCTGCAGTAACAGAGGCATCCACAGTGTTGAGCTACAGACATTACACTTCTCCCTCCTTAATGAAGAAGTTTTTATAACAAACAATTATCATACATAACTTGCCTCGTTATACATAACAAAGGATATGGACTTATTTTGTCATATTTACAAATCAAGCTTAACCACTTGTTTTCTGTTTTGAAGAGGATACCTTCGCTCTCGAACAGAACCTTCCAAACATGGTGTCGAATTTAAACTCATTCGAGGCTGATCCTGAGGGAAGTTTTCCTCCAAGAGATACCCTTGATTTCCATTTGAACTCTCTCTAACTTCAGACTGTTTGTTTTCCTGAGTCGGACTCAGACTTAAATTCTGACTTTCTCTTGGATTTGTTTCCAGTACATTGGATGTAGGAAATGCTACTGGTGTATCAAAACTCTCTGATGAGTCAGAAATAATGAAATCACTCTCACCTTCAACTACTTCCATGTCTGTGGGTAAAATATGATCAATGTGAACAAACCTAACCTGTCCATTATCAAACATCTTGACCAAATATGTGTGAGGACCACATATCTTCACCACTCTTCCTGGTAACCACTTTAACCATTTATGGTGATGGTTCTTCACTCTCACCTGCTGGTTTAATTTCACACTTCTCTCTTTTACTCTACCTCTATCATGATTCTCTTTCTGTCTTAATTGTGTCTCTTCTACGGACTGTGACAAGTTTGGTTTTAACAACGAGAATCTGGTTTGTGGCTGTCGTTTGAGAAACGACTCTGCTGGTGTTCTACCAGTAGTTGTATGAGGAGTATTACGATACATTATTAGAAAGTTAGCCAATTTGTGGTCCAATGACAACTGTTGTTTTTTTGGATTTGGATCCAATATTTGTTTAATGAGGGCACGTTTTACCATTTGTACTGTGCGCTCTGCTGCACCATTCGAAGCAGGGTGGAACGGTGGAACCTTGGTATGTTTCACACCATTTTTGCTCGTGAACTGTGCAAATTCTTCTGAATGAAATTGTGGTCCATTATACGAAACAATTTCTTCTGGGAGGCCAAATAAAGAAAATAATCTTCACAAAATGTCGAATGTTTTACTTGTTATTTTCCACATTGGAAACACCTCGACCACTTCGAATGGCTATCAATCACAATGAACAATTGTTGTCCTTCTAGCTCAGCAAAATCGATATGTAGCCTTTGCCACACCCTGGGAGGCCATTTCCATGGCTGTAATGGTACAGGTGTTGGTTGCTTGCTTACTGATTGACATGTCGCACACTGACTCACGATGTACTCTATATCTCTATCAAGACCTGGCCACCATAAGTAACTGCGTGCAAAACTCTTGGTCAAGCACATTTCCAGGTGCTGGTTATGGAGGTCTCCTAATAATTTGGACTTGAATTTATTTGGTATAACCACTCTTGCACCCCACATGATACAATCTTTATCGACTGATAATTCATTCCTATGAATGAAGAATGGATGAATATCTTTGTCTATTACCTGGTTTGGCCATCCATTTGCAATATAATCATACACCTTTGACATCACTGGGTCACGTTTGGTTGCCCTTCCAGTCTCTTCAGCTGTGACTGGCAGTTCATCGATGTATGAAAAATAAAACACCTCTTCCCTATCGGGTGTAACTTGTGATGGGGAAGGCAATCTAGACATAGCATCAGCATTACTGTGTTCAGCTGATCGTCTGTATTCAATATCATATATATATGCTGACAAAATCAAAGCCCATCTCTGCATTCGGGCTGCAGCTAATGTTGGAACTGGGGACTTCGGATGAAGGATTGCTGTCAGGGGTTTATGGTCCATAACAAGAGTAAACTTACGACCATACAAGTATTTGTGAAACTTCTTGACCCCAAAAATTAATGCCAAAGCTTCCCTTTCGATTTGCGCATAATTACTCTCACTGGCACTGAGAGTGTGTGAAGCAAAAGCAATTGGTCTCTCCTCCCCACTACTTAATACATGAGAGATCACTGCCCCAACTCCATACGGAGAGGCATCACATGCTAGCTTGATCTCTTGAGATATGTCATAGTGAACTAACATGGTGCTCTCTATCAAGCTGCTTTTACACTCCATAAATGCTGTATCGCATTCTTTTGACCACTTCCAATGGACCTGTTTTTTCAATAGTTCATTCAGTGGATGTAATACTGTAGCCATAATAGTTTAAAAGACCCAAAAATGATCGAAGTTCAGTGACATTCTTGGGAGTGGGTGCATTTCTGATTGCATCCAGTTTTTCCTTGGTTGGATGTAAACCATCTTTGTCTACTCTGTACCCTAAGTATTCCACTGAGTTTTGAAATAACTCACACTTGCAAGCAGCCACTCGTATTCTGTGCTTCTCTAGCCGTTTGAGGACATCATTCAATATGTTATCATGAATTTGCCTATTTGGTGCTGAAATTAGTATGTCATCTAAATAACATACTACCCCTTCAATACCTTGCAAAATCTGGTTCATTACCCTTGGAATATGGCAGGGGCAGAAGACACTCCAAATGGTAGCCTATTAAATTGATATAGGCCTAGATGAGTATTTATAGTCAAGCATGACTTGGACTCCTCATCTAGTTCCAGCTGTAAGTAGGCATTCGTCAGAACCAAGATTTTGAGAAAATCTGAGCCCCTGTCAGTGTTGTGAACAAATATTCTATATTTGGCAATGTATTGGGTCATTACCCTCTAGAACCTGGTTTACGGTTACTTTATAATCACCACACAATCTTATCTCACCATCGGACTTAGGTACAACATCAATGGGTGTAACCCAATTACATCGATCCATCTTACAAATAATGTTCTCAGTCTCTAGTCTTTTGAGTTCTTGCTCAACTTTCTCCTTGAGTGCATATGGTATGTAACGTGGCTTGCAGTAAACCAATTTAGCGTCCTTCTGTACCTTAACACTCGCCTTGAAGCCCGTTTCGCAGAACACCTTCGGATAATTTTTGGTGACATCATCCTTTGATGCAAATCTTGTTTGAACATGAAAAATCTCACTCCAATCCAGCTTCAGTGATCCCAACCAATTTCTTCCCAGTAAGACAGGCTTGTCTCCTTTCACTACTATTAGAGGCAAGCTCTGAAATTGATCCTTGTATTTCACCAGTACGGTGATACGGCCTACAACCGGAATGTTCTCTCCCGAGTAGCCTCACAGCTCTATCTTGACTTTCTCCAATGGGAAATCCCGCAATTTGTCGCGGAATAGCGACTCCGGTACTACACTACTACCAGTGTCAATTTCCATGGGTATCTTGAATCCTGCAACATCTATGTGGATTATGATACTTTTCGATTCGCTGACCATTAACCTCGTGCTCCTGATGATGTTTAACTCTAACATCTCCTCGTCCTGTTGTTGTTCTTCCATGCTATGTAGTCTCCGGGGATTTCTACTCATAGCTTTGAAAGCTGGTTTACCCTTCAGTCGGCATGCCTTCGCAAGATGCCCAGTTTTCCTGCAGATGAAACACTCTGGCTGCACATATGGACAACTTTGAGCAATGTGTTGTCCCAGGCACCAATAGCAGGACGTCAATGCTCTGTTCCCATTTCCAGTTTCTGAGACTTTGGGGCCTCACCACCTTTTATTTTGAACCTGCAGGTGATTCAAATCAGTTGTCTGATGACTGAAATTAATATGAAATTCTTGGGAATATTGGTTGGCCATGGTCATTGACCTAGCTGTCTGACAAGCTAAATCAAATGTGAAGTCAGGCGTTGTCAATAACTTCTGATCGCATCATTTTCCATCCCACAAACAAAGTGGTCTCACAATGCTCGGATCTGAAAGTTTCCGAAATTATAGTGAATAGATAGCTTTTTTAATGCTACAATGTACTCACTGATACTTTCTTCTGCCTTCTGATTTTGTATTCCGAAACGATAACTTTCAGCAATTTCTAACGGAACGGGGCTGTAATGTTGTTCTAGCTTAGTTAGAATCTTTTTCAGCATTGTATCCTTTGGCTTGTCAGGTGCAAGCAAATTTATCAGCGTTTCATTCAACTCAGTTAAAATTTTAGCTCTTTTTTGTTCCAACACCGCCCGGTTATTGTCTTCATTACCGGGAATTTCGATGATATTATTTGCAGTGAAAAACATTTCTATTCAATCTACATATGCTCTGAAACTTTCATGGTCATGTTGAAATTCCCCCACATGCCCTATCACTCCCATAGGGACAGCCATTTTGACTCTGGCAGTTTAATCAAGTGTGCTCGTAATTTACATCGGATTTGTAGCAGTTTCCAAAAACAGAGAAGCTCTCAAAGTCTCTCTGTCGGCTGGCTGAATCCTTCACCAACAAAAATTTCAGCTTTGTATTATCTGATTAGATCCCATTCCCATCGCCAATGTCATATCTTTAGAGGGCAACACATCACACAGCCTGTAAAATGGCTGCAGGTTCCGGTAACTTTTTTGACCTGCTGGTCAGGTGCCCTGCTCTTTATTATGTGGGAAATCAGGGACATTGTGTGGAGGAAGTGTGTCCAGCTGCAGTTCCTGTCAGACCGCATTGTGGCACTGGAGCTGCGCATGGATTCACTCTGGACCATCCGCAATGCTGAGGATGTCGCGAATAGCACGTTTAGTGAGTTGGTCACATTGCAGGTAAAGGTTACAAAGGCAGATAGGGAATGGGTGACCATCAGGCAGAGTAGGAGTAGGAAGGTAGTGCAGGGGTTCCCTGTGGTCATCTCCCTCCAAAACAGATATACCACTTTGAATACTGTTGGGAGAAATGGCTCATCAGGGGAAGGCAGCAGCAATCAAGTTCATGGCACCATGGGTGGCTCTGCTGCACAGGTGGGCAGGAAAAAGAGTGGGAGAGCTATAGTGGTAGGGGATTCTATTGTAAGGGGAACAGATACGTGTTTCTGCAGCCACAATCGAGATTCCAGGATGGTTTGTTGCCTCCCTGGTGCAAGGGTCAAGGATATCTCGGAGCGGCTGCAGGGCATTCTGGAGGGGGAAGGTGAACAACCAGTTGTCATGGTGCATATAGGTACTAACAATATCGGTAAAAAATGGGATGAGGTCAGACAAGCTGAATTTAGGGAACTAGGAGTTAAATTAAAAAGTAGGACCTCAAAAGTTGTAATCTCAGGATTGCTACCAGTGTATGTGCTAGTCAGAGTAGAAATAGCAGGACAGTTAAGATGAATACGTGGCTTGAGGAATGGTGCAAGAGGGAGGGATTCAAATTCCTGGGACACTGGAACCGGAACTGGGACTAGTACAAACCGGGCAGTCTGCACCTGGGCAGGACCGGAACCAATGTCCCAGGGGGAGTGTTTGCTAGTGCTGTTGAGGAGGGTTTAAACTAATATGGCAATGGATGAGAATCTATGCAGGGAGACAGAGGGAAGTAAAATGGAGGGAGAAGCAAAAAGTAGAAAGGAGATAAGGAAAAGTGGAGGGCAGAGAAATCAAAGGCAAAAATCAAAAAGGGCCACATTGCAACATAATTCTAAAAGGACAAAGAGTGTTAAAAAAACAAGCCTGAAGGCTCTGTGTCTCAATGCGAGGAGCATTCGTAATAAGGTGGATGAATTAACTGCGCAGATAGCTGTTAACGGATATAATATAATTGGGATTACGGAAACATGGCTCCAGGGTGACCAAGGCTGGGAACTCAACATCCAGGAGTATTCAATATTCAGGAAGGATAGACGGAAAGGAAAAAGAGGTGGGGTAGCGTTGCTGGTTAAAGAGGAGGTTAATGCAATAGTAAGGAAGGACATTAGCTTGGATGATGTGGAATCTGTATGGGTGGAGCTGCGGTACACCAAAGGGCAGAAAACGCTAGTGGGAGTTGTGTACAGACCACCAAACAGTAGTAGTAAGGTTGGACAGCATCAAACAGGAAATTAGGGATGTACGCAATAAAGGCACAGCAGTTATCATGGGTGACTTTAATCTACATAGAGATTGGGTTAACCAAACTGGTGGCAATACGCTGGAGGAGGATTTCCTGGGGTGTATAAGGGATGGTTTTCTAGACCATATGTCAAGGAACCAACTCGAGAGCTGGCCATCCTAGACTGGGTGTTGTGTAATGAGAGAGGATTAATTAGCAATCTTGTTGTGCGAGGCCCCTTGGGGACGAGTGATCATAATATGGTAGAATTCTTCATTAAGATGGAGATGACAGAGTTAATTCAGAGACTCGGGTCCTGAACTTAAAGAAGGTAACTTCGATGGTATGAGACATGAATTGGCTAGGATAGACTGGCGAATGATACTCAAAGGGTTGACGGTGGATAGGCAATGGCAGACATTTAAAGATCACATGGATGAACTTCAGCAATTGTACATTCCTGTCTGCCGTAAAAATAAAACGGGGAAGGTGCTCAACTGTGGCTAACAAGGAAAATTAGGGATAGTGTTAAATCCAAGGAAGAGGTATATAAATTGGCCAGAAAAAGCAGCAAACCTGAGGACTGGGAGGAATTTAGAATTCAGCAGAGGAGGACAAAGGGTTTAATTAGGAGGGGGAAAATAGAGTATGAGAGGAAGCTTGCAGGAAACATAAAAACTGACTGCAAAAGATATGTGAAGAGAAAAAGATTAGTGAAGACAAATGTAGGTCCCTTGCAGTCAGAATCAGGTGAATTTATAATGGGGAACAAAGAAATGGTTCTGCCTTCACGAAGAAAGACACAAATAACCTTCCGGAAATACTAGGGGACTGAGGGTCTAGCAAGAAGGAGGAACTGAAGAAAACCCTTATTAGTCAGGAAATTGTTTTAGGGAAATTGATGGGATTGAAGGCCGATAAATCCCCAGGGCCTGATCGTCTGCATCCCAGAGTACTTAACGAAGTATCCCTAGAAATAGTGGATGCATTGGTGGTCATTTTCCAACATTCTATAGATTCTGTATCAGTTCCTATGGATTGGAGGGTAGCTAATGTAACCCCACTTTTTAAAAAGGGAGAGAAAACAGGGAATTATAGACCTGTTAGCCTGACATCGATAGTGGGGAAAATGTTGGAATCAATTATTAAAGATGTAATAGCAGCGCATTTGGAAAGCAGTGACAGGATCAGTCCAAGTCAGCATGGATTTATGAAAGGGAAATCATGCTTGACAAATCTTCTAGAATTTTTTGAGGATGTAACTAGTAGAGTGGACAAGGGAGAACAAGTGGATGTGGTGTATTTGGACTTTCAAAAGGCTTTTGACAAGGTCCCACGCAAGAGATTAGTGTGCAAAATTAAAGCACATGGTATTGGGGGTAATGTATTGATGTGGATAGAGAACTGGTTGCCAGACAGGAAGCAAAGAGTAGGAATACATGGGTCCTTTTCAGAATGGCAGGCAGTGACTAGTGGGGTACTGCAAGGTTCAGTGCTGGGACCCTAGCTATTTACAATATACATTAATGATTTGGTCAAAGGAATTGAATGTAATATCTCCAAGTTTGCAGATGACACTAAGCTGGGTGGCAGTGTGAGTTGTGAGGAGGATGCTAAGAGGCTGCAGGGCGACTTGGACAGGTTGGGTGAGTGGGCAAATGCATGGCAGATGCAGTATACTGTAGATAAATGTTAGATTATCTACTTTGGTGGCAAAAAGATTAAGGCAGAATATTATCTGAATGGTGACAGATTAGTAAAAAGGGAGGTGCAATGAGACCTGGGTGTGATGGTACAACAGTCTTTGAAAGTTGGCATGCAGGTACAGCAGGCAGTGAAGAAGGCAAATGGCATGTTGGCCTTCATAGCGAGAGGATTTGAGTATAGGAGCACGGAGGTCTTACTACAGTTGTACCGGGCCTTGGTGAGGCCACACCTTGAATATTGTGTACAGTTTTGGTCTCCTAATCTGAGGAAGGACATTCTTGCTATTGAGGGAGTGCAGTGAATGTTCACTAGACTGATTCCTGGGTTGGCAGGACTGACATATGAAGAAAGACTGGATCAACTATGCTTATATTCACTGGAATTTAGAAGAATGAGAGGGGATCTCACAGAAACATATAAAATTCTGACAGGATTGGACAGGTTAGATGCAGGAAGAATGTTCCCGATGTTGGGGAAGTCTGGAACCAGGGGTCATAGTCTAAGGATAAGGGGTAAGCCAATTAGGACCGAGATGAGGAGAAACTTTTCACTCAGAGAATTGTGAACCTGTGGAATTCTCTATCACAGAAAGTTGTTGAGGCCAGTTTGTTAGATATATTCAAAAGAGAGTTAGATGTGGCCCTTAAAGCTAAAGGGATCAACGGGTATGGAGAGAAAGCAGGAATGGGGTACGAAAGTTGCATGATCAGCCATGATCATATTGAATGGTGGTGCAGCCTCGAAGGGCCGAATAGCCTACTCCTGCACCTATTTTCTATATTTCTATGTTAACAGCACTAGCTGCAATAAGACAGGCGTCCACAGTGCGGAGCTACAGACTACAGACATGACAGTGACGTTGCTAGACCGGGAGTCAATGTAGTTCAGCGAGCACAGGGCTGATGGTTGAACGGGATTTGTTGTGAGTTAGGACTGCATTAGAATTGGTTGTGTCGCTTCCCTCGTTCGAATAGCCTGTTGCCATTCACTATGCAACTTCATACTTGAAGAAAGACAGTCATAGCTGGTTACTGTCGAGGGGGTGGCGGGAGGGGTGTGGTGCCTCGTACAATGTCCCCAGCCAGAGTCAGCACCCTCAGAAGACAAGCAGAGGAGACTAGCGGCGGGGCAGTGTTTATGCTATAATCCTGTCACATTATTGTAAAAACATGTGGATCATGCTTGAAAGTTGCACAGAACATTCAAGATGTATAGGGATAGAAGTGTGATCTCGTCCACTCTGTCTTTCTGTCTCTTGCTCTCTCTGTGTATGTCATAGAGTCATAACGGCACAGAAGGTGGCCATTCGGCCCATCGAGTCCCTGCCGGCTCTCTGTTGACCAATCCGGTCAGTCCCATTACCCCGCTCTATCCCCGTGGCCCTGCACGTTTATTTCCTCATGTGCCTATCCAATTTCCTTTTGAAATCATTGATGTCTTTCTCTACATCTTTCTGTCTCACCCTATAAATCTGATTATTTCTGTCTCTGTTGTTCTGTCTTGCTGTTCCTCTCTGTCTTTCTCATATCTTTCTGTCTCTCCATATATAACTGTTGTGATCATTCTTTCTCTCCCTGTCTGTCTTTGTCTCACACCATCTGTCTTTCTGTCTCTGTTGTGCTCTCTGTTTTTCCATCTCTCACTCTCTCTCACTCTATCCGTCTCTAGGTCCTTTGGGTTGACTCAGCGCAGGAGAAAGTTTAGAAATAAACATCTATTCATATTTCTTGGCTGCTGACTGCCTGCAGAATGTAAACACAGAAGTACAAGAAGTTGTAAGAGGAAAAAGCATGAGGTGAGATGAGTCACAAATCATTCGTCCGCTCAGATCTCTGCTCCACGGATAAATAAACAGAAGCTTCAGTCTTGGCTCGGGATCAAACATTGAACAAATCAAGGAGTAAAATCCAGCCCTCTGTAAACTCTCAAGGTTACTCCAGTCTGTTACTGCCTCTCACAACAGGAGCACAATATGCTGAGCTTTCCAAACGTTCTTACTGTCAGTTATCTCCCCCCATCCCTTCTTCCTCTCCTGTCCTGAAAGTGCTCATTCCATACCAGGGTACAGTAGAAATGCCAACCATCCAGAATTATCCTGGAGTCTCCAGGAATTGAAGACTAATTTCCAGGAAGAAAAATCATTAAACAAAATAGTTTTTTCCATTTATTAGTTGTAAAAATATTGGAAATGGCTGAGAGCCAAGGTTAATCTAATTGAGTAACAAAGGAGTCTGTTCCCTTTCCAATTGACTGTGGGAAGACAGTGCGCCTGGAGGATGGACCAATGAGAGTAGGGACGCGGTGATTTGAGGTGGGAGGTCATGTGATCAAACCTCCAGAAATATGGCCAACCAGAGATGGCAATTGAGAGTACAGTCTCCATCGGCACCTGTTGCCCTGTGGTACCTGGCCACTATTCATATTCATGTGGGATGTTTGGTAGGGAATGTTAGCAGGCTAACATTGTCTTCTGGAGGGTGTCACACCTGACTAATCCTGCCCTGTACCCGATAGCAACCTATATCCAGGAGCAGGAGCATGAGCTGTTTGTTTCTTTCCCTAACCCGGGGGGGGTGGGGTTTCCAAGGCCATTTGTACCATCCCATGGCGGGTAGATAGAGTTAAGATACAGATCAGTCATGAACTAATTGCATGACGGAACAGGCTCAAGAGGAGGGAGGTGGGGTGGAGATCAGCTAGCTTGGTACAGCCTTCCTGGTCTGTGTGACTCATGCTACTCACTGAACCATCTGGGAGTCAAGGCTGTGTTGTCTTATTTTCGATTGAGACGGATGAGTTTAAGTTTGATATAGTCGAACCCTGCCTCAGTAGATTAGTTAGTAAAGGCACTGGATGAACAGAATGGCCCTGTTTTCACCCTGCCTAAATTAGCCCATTCTATCCTGGCCAGGACCGCTGCAAGGGTCATTACGATTGGTCTTTCAGCAGCTTGGATGGGGTGGGGGTGGGGAGCATGGGTGGGTGGATCAAATAAACTTTTGATTTCCACAGTGTCTCCTGCTGGAATCTCAGTGTTTAAACTCTGCACACCACCAGCAGTGTGCTCTTAGGCGTAGTCATTTGGTCATCTCAGCATTAGAAGTTGGGTAGACTAGGCTTGTGTTCCCTTGGGTATTAAAGATTAAGAGGTGATCTCATTTAATATGATTAAAGGAATTGATAGGAGAGAAACTATTTCCTCTGGTGGGAGAGTCCAAAACAAGGGGGTGAAACCTTAAAATTCGAGCTAGACCATTCAGGGGTGATGTCAGTAAGCACCTCTTCACACAAAGGGTAGTGGAAATCTGGAACTCTCTCCCTCAAAAAAGCTGTGGGAATTTGTAGCAGGGGAAAGCTCATTCTCAGCGACACCTGTTGGACAAGTTGCACCCCACATATTTCGACTGAGTTGTGGGGAAGAGCATAACTAGAGACCATCAATGTAAGATAGTCACCAAGAAATACAATACGGAATTCAGAAGAAATTACTTTACCCAGAGAATAGTGAGAATGTGGAACTCTCTACCACAGGGAGTGATTGAAACGAATAGTATAGATGCATTTAAGGGGAGGCTAGACAAGCATATGAGGGATATGCTACAAATTCCCATCTTTCAGGAACTGTGCAATATAGCAGGGGGGGGGGTGGCGGGGGCGAGGAAATGAAAATTTCCTCTGAGGCCTATGTGAGTGGGATATACTATTTCACTACAACTAATGCAGAGGAACCCTTCCCCGGCCTATGGTTAGTGTATGTCTAGGAGGTTCACTGTGCGGCCTCTGGGGTCTCTATATGTGTCTGAATCTGTGAGCGTTCTGCTCATTCTGCTGTCATAAATGTTGCTGGAAATCGGTGTAACAAACACAAAGTTCAATAGAATTAAATACAGAGATGTTTTTAGTACATACTTTACACACAAACGTGAAAGGAACTTGAGACCAACCTGTTCTGTAGATCTCATAACGTAGCGAGAATCCTGCTCCCTGGTGTGCGTAATCTGACACAAACTTAATGTAAAGCACAGCGCCCGAGGAGACAATGGACGACGGGGCGATGTTCCCGCAGTGCTTGCCCAGCAAGTCTGCATTTTCCCCATCTCCATCGCGGATTTCAATGTAGTCGTACCTTAGGAAAAAGCAAACGAGGACACGTTAAGTCATGCACAGTGTGAGCTGGCGTTCCATGCAAAGGTCAACCAACATTTTCTCACTGAGAAGACAACCAGTAGCCATCTTGGGGCAGAGATTGCTCCCCCGACTGAAAGTACGCACACCTACCATTTCTGAAGATTTTTCTCCACCCCAATCCATGGGGCTGAGAGTAGAACGATATTGAGGACTTTAAAAAAAATGTAATCTCCGGGCGGTGTTTGGGTCGGCTGTGGGGCGGAAGTGCGTACGGAGAAGATCGGACACCAATATGTATCATCAGCACCGCGCTGACGCGTCACAACGTCATTCGCCTTCAGTTAAAGGGGAGGGCCGCTGAGAGCTCTGCATTGGGGTTTAGTTAAGCCCACTGGGCCACCAGCGAGGGTTTCGGCCAGGTCAGCGGCCCGATTCCCAAGAGGGGGTGCCGTGCTGCTTGTAGACGGCCTGGCCGGACCCGTGGCCACCATTGTCGGACCAACCTCGGAGTCGGCCAACAATTAAAATAAAATGGAGGTGCTGCCATCGCGCCCTCCCCTTCAAGGGTGGATGCACCGCCCAGCTACACATAGCTCCCCGCAGGGGAAAACTGTCAGTGGCACCGACCAGCGGCAGCACTGCTTCCGCGGGGCAATTTCCTGCGCGGGGTAGAAAGGGGTGGTCACCGGTCCGTGTGGGATCTGCAATGGACCTTAAGGAGGAGAGCAATTTTGCCCCACTTGACTCTGTATGGTGGCATGAAATGGGAAATGTCCATTCAGCTTCTCTTCATCTCTTATTTCCATTGACCTCAATTACATGAAAAGTGGAAGCGAGGTGTATAAAGGGCAACTGATCCGATATCGCTCGTTTTACACCCCCACCCAAAAGTCAAATCCCCCCCAACATGCTCAGCTCCATCTGTTTATCTTCCCTCAATCAGCAATCCCTATGGAATTTCATCATTTAAAAAAATTATTTCTTGGGATGTGGGCGTCGCTGGCAAGGCCGACGTTTATTGCACATCCCTAATTGCCCTTGAGAAGGTAGTGGTGAGCCACCTTCTTGAACCGCTGCAGTCCATGTGGTGAAGGTACTCCCCCAGTGCTGTTAGGTCAGGAATTCCAGAATTGTGACCCAACAACTATGAATGAACGGTGATATATTTCCAAGTCGAAATGTAACTTGGAGGGGGACTTAGAGTTGATGGTGTTCCCAAGCGCCTGCAGACCTTGTCCTTCTAGGTGGTGGAGGTTGAGGGTTGGGAAATGTCTAGCTACATATTTGTAGAGTTGATTATATATTTTTTGGCTGTTTGTATTTGATTGGACTTTAAGTTCGTAGGTTTGGTTTCTTTTGTTGCTAAGTGTCGCACCACGTCATGTGTTGTGGTATACGGAGCGACAAAGGCCAGTTCCGTCCCTAGTCTGGACCATTGGCTGATCTCAGCTGTGGCAGCAGCAGAGGGATGCAAATGGCTTAAGTATGTCTGGTTCAGGAAGGATCAAAATCAACCTCCGGATTGCTATCCACTGGAAAGTTTGCGTGTGTGGAATGTCAGGGAAGCGCAGGATCAGGCTCGGGAGTGAGGCGCTCCTTTGTGGAATGGCTTGGCTACACAACACTGTTGAGGATCAAGTATCAGCCGTGGCTCAATGGGTAGCACTCTCACTTCCGAGTCAGAGGTTGTGGGTTCAGAGTCCCACCCAGAGACTTGAGCACAAAATCCAGGCCGACACTCCAGTGCAGTACTGAGAGAGTGCTGCACTGTTGGAGGTGCCATCTTTCAGACAAGATGTTAACCCGAGGCATTGCCCTCTCAGATAGATGTATGTATTAGTTGTAGAAGAGCAGGGGAGTTATCCCCGGTGTCCTGGCCAATATTTATCCCTCAATCAACACATAAAATAGATTACCTGGTTGCTGTTTGTGGGATCTTGCTGTGCACAAAATAGCTGCCATGTTTCCTACATTACAACAGTGACTGCAATTCAAAAGTACTTCTTTGACAGTAAAGTGCTTTGGGACCTCCTGGGAATGTGAAAGACGCTGTATAAATGCAAGTTGTTGCTGTGTAACAGGCTATTTTTAAGCGCAGACATGTAGCACTGACTGACCCTGCTCTCCCATCGCAGGAACTAATTGAACTCGAGAAAGAGGGCACAGTACCCTCCTGAAGATCAGATCATTGGTCCTTGCTATCTTCCCTGCCTCCCATCCCCAACTCCCGACAAAGGTCATCTTGTTTTGAGAGTGAGTGGCAGATCAGAATGAATAGGGAATGTGACAGCTACATCCTCAATCTCATCCTGGGACAGGAAGCCTGAATCACAAGGCTCCTGCAGGCACACTTTGCTTTCAACATCCCATCCCCTCCTGTGAGCTCACCTCACAGTTTAGTCACCTGCGGTTGGCTTAAATGACATAGAATTACATTGAAATTGCAGCACAGAAACAGGCCCTATGTATTGTGTCCCAAACACAGATGAGACTGCACACAGGGAGGTTAAAGTCACAGTGACCTCAGTCTTTATTAAGACACTCCAGAGTGAGGAACAGGCCCAAGGGATGCTGGGATACCTTACGACTTCAGGGGATGCGCTCTCTGGTGGCGGAACATGGGAGTGCATGATTTACAGATACACAACATCACTCCCCCCTGCAAAATCAAAGTGAAAACTATTTACAAGGTGAGGCAGCGGGGAGCCTTTCTTTCCCTGGTGGATCGCCTCGGTACAAATGTCTGTTCTGGTGTGTTGGCTGTGCCCTCGCTGGGCTGGTGTGTTGTTGGCCCTGCAGGGCTGCTGGGTGAGCCTGGCCTTGCTGGGCTTTTGGGCGTGATGGGTTCGATTTCCTGGTCCAGGGTGAAGCCTTTGGGTGTGTGTTGTGGGCTCGATAAAGGTGGTGCCTGCTGTGGGTTGTTCAGGGCAGTCTGTGAACCGCAGCCTCGTTTGGTCCAGGTGCTTTCTGCAAATTTGTCCATTGTTTAGTTTGACTACAAACACCCTACTCCCTTCTTTAGCTATCACCGTGCCCACAATCCACTTGGGACCATGTCCATAGTTTAGCACATACACAGGGTCATTCAGATCAATTTCCCGTGACACAGTGGTGCGGCCATCATTTTGTTGCTGCCGCCTGCTCTCTACCTGATCATGCAGGTTGGGGTGAACCAGTGAGAGTCTGGTTTTAAGTGTCCTTTTCATGAGTAGCTCAGCCGGGGGCACCCCTGTGAGCGAGTGGGGTCTCGTGCGGTAGCTGAGCAGTACTCGGGACAGGCGTATTTGGAGTGAGCCTTCTGTAACTCATTTGAGGCTCTGTTTGATTGTTTGTACTGCCCGCTCTGCCTGCCCATTGGAGGCTGGTTTAAATGGGGCCGAGGTGACATGTTTGATCCCATTGCGGGTCATGAATTATTTAAATTCGGCACTGGTGAAACATGGCCTGTTGTCACTGACCAGTATGTCAGGCAGGCCATGGGTGGCAAACATGGCCCTCAGGCTTTCAATGGTGGCGGTGGCGGTGCTTCCCGACATTATTTCACATTCAATCCATTTTGAAAAAGCATCCACCACCACCAGGAACATTTTACCGAGAAATGGGCCCACATGGTCGACATGGATCCTTGACCATGGTCTGGAGGGCCAGGACCACAAACTTAGTGGTGCCTCTCTGGGCACGTTGCTCAACTGAGCACACACGCTGCATTGCCGTACACAGGACTCCAAGTCAGAGTCGATACTGGGCCACCACACGTGGGATCTGGCTATCGCTTTCATCATTACTATATCCGGGTGTGTGCTGTGGAGATTTGAGATAAACGTCTCCCTGCCCTTTTTGGGTAGCACGACGTGGTTACCCCACAACAGGCAGTCTGCCTGAATGGACAACTCATCCTTTCGCCGCTGGAAGGGCTTGATTAGCTCTTGCATTTCAACGGGGATGCTGGCCCAGCTCCCAGGCAGTACACAGTTTTTTACTCAGGACAGCAGAGGATCTTGGCTGGTCCAAGTCCTAATCTGGCGGGTCGTGACAGGTGATTTATCATTTTCAAATGCTTCCATGACCATCAACAAGTCTGCAGGCTGCGCCACCATCAACAAGTTTGCAGGCTGCGCCATTTCCACCCCCGTGGTGGGCAATGGTAGCCGACTGAGAGCATCCGCACAGTTCTCGGTGTCTGGCCTGTGACGGATGGTATAGTTATGCGCTGATAGCGTGAGTGCCCACCTTTGTATGCGGGCTCAGGCATTAGTATTTAACCCCTTGTTTTCAGCGAACAGGGATATGAGGGGCTTGTGATCAGTATCCAGCTCAAATTTGAGGCCAAATAGGTACTGATGCATTTTCTTTACCCCAAACACACAAGCGAATGCCTCTTTCTCAATCATGCTGTAGGCCCTCTCAGCCTTAGACAAGCTCCTGGAAGCATAGGCAACAGGTTGCAACTTCCCCGCAATGTTAGCTTGTTGTAATACACACCCGACTCCGTATGACGACGAATCACATGATAGCACAAGTCTTTTACATGGGTTATACAATACAAGCAGCTTGTTGGAGCATAAAATGTTTCTGGCTTTCTCCATACCTAGTTCTCTCCTTTACGCAATAACAGATGTAGGGGCTCTAAGAGGGTGCTTAACCCTGGTAGGAAGTTACCAAAATAGTTGAGGAGTCCCAGGAACGACCCCAGCTCCATGACGTTCTGTGGCCTGGGCGCGTTCCTAATGCCTCTGTCTTGGCGTCTGTGGGCCGAATGCTGTCCGCCGTGATCTTTCTCCCCAAAAACTCCACTTCTGTTGCCACGAAGATACGTTTCGACCTCTTCAGCCGCAGCCCTACGCGATCCAGTCGCTGGAGGACCTCATCCAGGTTTTGTAGGTACTCGACGGTATCCTGACCCGTGACCAATATGTCATCCTGAAAAACCACCATGCGTGGTGCCGACTTGAGTAGGCTCTCCATGTTTCTCTGGAAGATCGCTGCAGCCGACTAAATTCCAAGTGGGCATCTATTGTAGATGAACAGTCCCTTGTGCTTGTTGATGCAGGTGAGGCCCTTCGAAGACTCCTCCAGCTCCTGCGTCATGTAGGCCGAAGTCAGGTCGAGCTTGGTGAATGTCTTGTCTCCTGCCAGAATCGCAAGTAGGTCGTCTGCCTTAGGTAGCGAGTATTGGTCCTATAGCGAGAAACGATTAATAGTTACTTTATAATCGCCGCAAATCCTGACCGTGACATCATTTTTGAGTACTGGAACAATCGGGCTGGCCCATTGGCTGAATTCCACTGGGGAGATGATGCCCTTGCATTGCAGCCTGTCCAGCTCGATTTCCACTCTCTCCCTCATCATGTGAGGTATCACTCGGCCTTGTGGTGAATGGGTCATGCCTCTGGGACCAAGAGGATCCGTACCTTCGTCCCAGAAAAGTTTCCAATGCCTGACTCAAAAAGGGAAGGAAATTTGTTGAGAACCTGGGGACATGAGGCCTCATCAACATGTGATTGCACTCGGATGTCTTCCCAGTTCCAGCAGATTTTGCCCAGCCAGCTCCTTCCAAGCAGTGTGGGGCCATTGCCCAGGACAATCCAGAGTGGCAGTTCGTGCACTGTGCCCTCGTAGGTGACCTTGACCATGGTGCTGCCCAGGACAGTGATAAGCTCTTTGGTGTACGTTCTCAGTTTCGTGTGGATGGGGCTCAGGGCTGGTCTGAGTGCCTTGTTGCACCACAGTCTCTCAAGCATCTTTTTACTCATGATGGATTGGCTAGCGCCAGTGTCCAGTTCCATGGCTATGGGTAAGCCATTCAATTTTACATTTAGCATTATAGGTGGACATTTCGTCGAAAATGTGTGCACCCCGTGTACTTCAGCATCTGCCTCCTCTCTCTGAGGCTCAAAATTGCTTTGATCCACCATGGACCAATCTTGCTCTGCCACGTGGTGGTTAGCAGGTTTTGCAGAGCTTGCACAGAGCTTTGTTGCGGACTCTGAGTCATCTGTGTCACCCGAGGCCTGCTGGCAGTTGCAGACTCGTGGTTTCTGCCCTGTACATTTCTGCTCGCAAACACAGTTCCAGTTAATTTATGAACATTGCTAGCACTTATGTGCTGGGAGATTTGTTTGGCGTTATCACTGATGGACATAAACGCCTGTGCTTTCGCAATGGCCTTACTGAGGGTCGGTGTCTCTACAGTCAAATGTTTTCGTAGGATGGTCTCAATGCCAATGCCCAGTACAAAAAAGTCTCTGAGCATTTGCTCCAGGTAGCCATGAAACTCACATTGTCCCGCAAATCGCCTTAGCTCAGCGACGTAGCTCGCCACTTCCTGACCTTCAGATCGCTGGCACGTGTAGAACCAATACCTCGCCATCAGCACGCTCTCCCTCGGGTTAAGATGAACCAGTGTATACAGCTCCTCATACCGACTTATCTGTGGGTTTCACCGGAGCCAGAAGATTCTTCATGAGGCTGTAGGTCGGTGCCCCGCAGACCGTGAGGAGGACCGCTCTCCTTTTTGCAGCGCTTCCTTCTCCGTCCAGCTCGTTGGCTACAAAGTACTGGTCTAGCCATTCAACATAGGCTTCCCAGTCCTCAGCCTCCGAGAACTTCTCCAGCATGCCCACAGTTTGCTGCATCTTTGCATTGGATTCATATACTCGTCGCCAGTTATTGTGTTCCTAACACAGATGAGACTGCACACAGGGTGGTTAAAGTAACAGTGACCTCAGTCTTTATTAAGACACTCCAGAGTGAGGAACAGGCCTTAGGGGCCGGCTTATACACAGTGCTCCCAAGGGATGCTGGGATCCCTTGGGACTTCAGGGGTTGCGCTCCTGGTGGCGGAACATGGGAGTGCATGCTTTACAGATCCACAACACTATGCTAGTATTTATTCTCCACACGAGCCTCCTCCCACACTACTTAATCTCTATCAATCTATCCTTCTATTCCTTTCTCCCTCATGTACTTATCTAGATTCCCTTTAAATACATCTATGTTATTCACTGCAATCATTTCCTGTGGTAGCGAGTGCCACATTCTAACCACTCTTTGAGTAAAGAAGTTTCTCCTGAATTCCCTATTGAATTTATTAGTGACTGTCTTATATTTACATAGAATTACATAGGATATACGGCACAAAAAAAAGGCCATTTGGCCCAACCAATCCATGCTGGTGTTTATGCTCCTCCCGTCTTTCCTCATCTAAACCTATTAGCATAACCCTCTATTCCCTTCTCCCTCATGCGCTTGTCCAGCCTCCTCTTAAATGCATCTATACTATTTGCTTCAACCACTCCCTGTGGTAGCGAATTCCACATTCTCACCTCCTTGGGTAAAGAAGTTTCTTCTGAATTTCTTATTGGATTTCTTGGTAACTATCTCATATTAATGGCCTCTAGTGGAAACATTCTCTCTGTATCCACTCTATCAGTACCTTTCATAATTTTAAAGACCTCTATTAGATCACCCCTCAGCCTTCTTTTTTCAAGAGAAAAGAGACCCAGTCTGTTCATCCTTTCCTGATGTGTATACCCTCGATTTTTCTGGTCTCATCCTTGTAAATCTTCTCTGCACCCTCTCCAGTGCCTCTGTATTCTTTTTATAATATGGCGACCAGAACTGGACGCAGTACTGTAAGTGTGGTCTAACCAAGGTTCGATACAGGTTTAAAAAGACAAAGAAATACTTCAATCTATATAGTGCCTTTTTACGATCACCGGATGTCTCAAAGCACTTTGCAGCCAATGAAGTACTTTTTTGGAGTGTAGTCACTGTTGTAATGTAGGAAATGCGGTAGCCAATTTGCGCACAAGCAAGCTGCCGCAAACAGCAATGTGATAATGACCAGATAATCTGTTTTTTGTTATGTTGATTGAGGGATAAATATTGGCCAGGACACCGGGGATAACTCTCCTGCTCTTCTTCGAAGTAGTGACTTGGGATCTTTTACATCCACATGAGATAGCAGACGGGGCCTCGGTTTAACATCTCATCCAAAAGGCGACACCTCCAACAGTGCAATGTTCACTCCACACTGCACTGGAGTGTCAGCCTAGATATTTTTGTGCTCAAGTTAGCATAACTTCCCTACTTTTCAATCCTATGATTTATGACCCCTAGTTTAGGATTCCCCCCACAAGTGGAAACATTTTCTCTACATGTACCGTATTGAACCCTTTCACAATTTAAGATCTCTATTAAGTCACCCCTCGGCCTTCTCTTCTCCAGAGAAAATTTTAGATGAATGTGAGAGGTGGGAGGGCACTTCAAATGAATTCCAAATTGTCTGTGTGTTGACCGGCCAGATAGACAACTACTCCTCTCCCTCACAGGAGAGTCCTGAACAAAGAAAAGTAACAGTAAAATTCAAGCTAATCCAATTAAACATAAGAACATAGGAACGTAAGAATTAGGAGCAGGAGTAGGCCATTCGACCCCTCAAGCCTGCTCCACCATTCAATGAGAACATGGCTGATCTTCTACCTCAACTATACTTTTCTGCACTGTCCCTATATCCCTTGCTTCCCTTAATTTCCAAAAATCTATCGATCTCTGTCTTGAATACAAAGACTGAGTCTGCACAGCCCTCCGGGTAGAGAATTCTAAAGATTCACCGCCCTCTGAGTGAAGAAATTTCTCCTCATCTCAGTCCTAAATGGCTGACCCCTTATTCTGAGACTGTGACCCCTGGTTCTAGACTCCCCAGCCAGGGGAAACATCCTCCCTGCATCTATCCTGTCAAGCCCTGTAAGAATTTGTATGTTTCAATGAGATCACCTCTCATTCTTCTATACTCTAAGAGAGTATAGGCCTAGTCTGTTCAATATCTCCTCATAGGACAACCTCTCCCCCATCCACACCCCGCCATCCCAGGAATCAGTCTGGTGAACCTTCCTTGCACTCCCTCTATGGCAAGTAAATCCTTCTTTAGGTAAGGAGAACAAAACTGTACATAATCTGCAGGTGCGGTCTCACCAGGGCCCTATTTAATTGCAGTATAATGTCTTTACTCTTATACTCAAATCTTCTTGTAGTAAAGGCCAAAATTCCATTTACTTTCTTAATCGCTTGCTGTACCTGCATGTTAACTTTCAGTGATTCGTGTACAAAGACATTCAGGTCCCACTGAACACCAACATTTCCCAAACTCTCACCATTTAAAAAATACACTGCTTTTCTATTTTTCCTACCAAAGTGGATAATTTCACATTTCTCCACATTATATTCCATTTGCCATGTTCTTGCCCACTCACTTAGCCTGTCTATATCCCCTTGAAGTCTCTTTGCATCCTCATCACAACTTACATTCCCACTTTGTATCATCAGCAAACTTGGATTTTTACATTTGGTCCCCTCATCCAAATCATTATATAGATTGTGAATAGCTGGGGCTCCAGCACCAATCTTGTGGCACCCCACTAGTTACAGCCTGTCAACCCAAAAATGACCCATTTATTCGAATCTGGGAAATACTTCTTCACACTAAGGGCTGTGCCCTGACCCCGATGTGTGCAAAAGGAAGGTTGATACTTTCTTGAAAAGTTAAGAGTATTAAGGAATGTGGTGGAATCAAGAAAATACAGCTGTCATGCCGAGCAAAATGGAGGAGCAGTTTGTAATGAGGGAGTAACGTCGGAGATGCCGTCTTTCAGATGAGACGTTAAAACCGAGACCCCGTCTGCCCTCTCAGGTGGATGTAAAAGGTCCCACGACACTATTTGGAAGAAGAGCAAGGGAGTTCGCTCCGGTGTCCTGTTCAATAATTATCCCTCAACCAAAATCATTAAACAGATTATCTGGTCATTATCACATTGCTGATTGTTGGACCTTGCTGTGCACAAATCAGCTGCTGTGTTTCATAGAAACATAGAAAATAGGTGCAGGAGTAGGCCATTCGGCCCTTCGAGCCTGCACCACCATTCAATAAGATCATGGCTGATCATTCCCTCAGTACCCCTTTCCTGCTTTCTCTCCATACCCTTTGATCCCCCTAGCCGTAAGGGCCATATCTAACTCCCTCTTGAATATATCCAATGAACAGGCATCAACAACTCTCTGCGGCAGGAAATTCCACAGGTTAACAACTCTCTGAGTGAAGAAGTTTCTCCTCATCTCAGTCCTAAATGGCCTACCTCTTATCCTAAGACTATGTCCCCTAGTTCTGGACTTCCCCAACAACAGGAACATTCTTCCCGCATCTAACTTGTCCAGTCCCGTCAGAATCTTATATGTTTCTATGAGATCCCCTCTCATCCTTCTAAATTCAAGTGTATAAAGGCCCAGTTGATCCAGTCTCTCCTCATATGTCAGTCCAGCCATCCCGGGAATCAGTCTGGTGAACCTTCGCTGCACTCCCTCAATAGCAAGAACGTCCTTCCTCAGATTAGGAGACCAAAACTGAACACAATATTCCAGGTGAGGCCTCACCAAGGTCCTGTACAACTGCAGCAAGACCTCCCTGCTCCTATACTCAAATCCTCTCGCTATGAAGGCCAACATATCATTTGCCTTCTTCACCGCCTGCTGTACCTGCATGCCAACTTTCAATGACTGATGTACCATGACACCCAGGTCTCGTTGCACCTCCCCTTTTCCTAATCTGCCGCCATTCAGATAATATTCTGCCTTCGTGTTTTTGCCACCAAAGCGGATAACCTCACATTTATCCACATTATATTGCATCTGCCATGCATTTGCCCACTCACCTAACCTGTCCAAGTCACCCTGCAGCCTCTTAGCGTCCTCCTCACAGCTCACACAGCCACCCAATTTAGTGTCATCTGCAAACTTGGAGATATTACACTCAATTCTATCATCTAAATCATTAATGTATATTGTAAATAGCTGGGGTTCTAGCACTGAGCCCTGCGGCACTCCACTAGTCACTGTCTGCCATTCTGAAATACATGACAACAGTAACTGCACTTCAAAAAGTACTTGATCAGCTATAAAGGGATTTGGGAAGTCCTGAGGTCCTGAGAGGCGCTATAGAAATGCAAGCCTTTCTTTTATATTCTTTGAGGATGAATGAAAAGTGCCGTGGGCACTTCAGACTGTTGCTGGTCCTTGGATTATAGGGAACGTGAGGTGTAATCCCCAATCCCTGCCAGCAGAGGCCAGCAAAGGCAATACAGTGACTACACCGATGGTCAGTGTAAAGCTACAGGCAATGAGTGTCAGCTGGATTCTGACAGTCACATCCAATATTGACTGTGTGAGTGGAGCAAATTCCAACACAGTCAGAAATGTCAGAGTTATACTAACGGGGCAGTTTAGGGTGATGAAAGATCCCATTGGACTATTCTAAGATCACACAGAATTTTCTTTTACATAAGAACATAAGAAATAGGAGCAGGAGTAGATCATTGGACCCTCGAGCCTGCTTCAACATTTAATAAGATCATGGCTGATCTGATCATGGACTCCACTCCACTTCCCTGCCTGTTCCCTATAACTCTTTATTCCCTTATCGCTCAAAAATCTGTCTATCTCCGCCTTAAATATATTCAATGACCCAGCCTCCACAGCTCTCTGGGGCAGAGAATTCCATAGATTTACAACCCTCTAAGAGAAGAAATTCCTCCTCATCTCAGTTTTAAATGGGCGGCCCCTTATTCTGAAACTATCTCCTAGTTTAAGATTCCCCTATGAGTGGAAATATCCTCTCTGCATCTACCTTGTCGAGCCCCCTCATTATCTTATATGTTTCAATAAGATCACCTCTCATTCTTCAGAACGCCAATGAGTATAGGCCCAACCTACTCAACCTATCTTCATAAGTTAACTCCCTCATCTCCGGAATCAACCTTGTGAACCTTCTCTGAACTGCCTCTAATGCAAGTATATTCTTTCTTAAATACTCTGGATGTGGCCTCACCAATACCCTGTACAGTTGCAGCAGGACTTCTCTGCTTTTATACTCTATCCCCCTTGCAATAAAGACCAACATTCTATTTGCCGTCCTGATTACTTACTGTACCTGCATACTAATGTTTTATGTTTCATGCACAAGGACAACCAGGTCCCTCAGTACTGCAATATTTTGTAATTTTTTTCCATTTAAATAATAATTTGCATTTTTATTTTTTCTGCCAAAGTGGATAACCTCACACTTTCCCACATTATAATCCATCTGCCAAATTTTTGCCCACTCATTTAGCCTATCTATATCCCTTTGCAGATTTTTTGTGTCCTCCTCACAACTTGCTTTCCCACCCATCTTTAAATCATCAGAAAACTTGGCTACATCACACTCAATCCCTTCTTCCAAGTCATTAATATAGATTGTAAATAGTTGAGGCCCCAGCACTGATTCCTGTGGCATGCCACCAGTCACTGTTTGCCAACCGGAAAATGACCCATTTATCCCAACTCTCTGTTTTCTGTTCATTAGCCAATCCTCTATCCAGGCTAATATATTACTGCCAACTCCATGAACTTTTATCTTGTGCAGTAACCTTTTATGTGGCACTTGTTAAAAAAAAGACTTGCATTTCTATCGCACCTTTCACAACGCCAGGGCGCCCCAAAGCGCTTTACAGCCCAAACCTCTCAGAAATGCAGAAGCTTTTTCTACACCCAGTGTCCTGCTAGACTTGTCTGCAGACTGTGACACAGTTGGCCACTCTATCCTCCCCCAACGCCTCTCCACTGTCGTCCAGCTGGGTGGGACTGCAATCGCCTGGTTCCATTTTTAACTATCCAATCATAACCAGAGAATCACCGACAATGGCTTCACTTCCCACTCCCGCACCATTACCTCTGGTGCCCCCCAAAGATCTATCCTTGGCCCGCTCCTATTTCTCATCTATATGTTGCCCCTTGGCGACATCATCCAAAAACACAGCGTCAGTTTCCACATGTACGCTGACGACACCCAGCTCTACCTCACCACCACTTCACTCAACCCACGGTCTCTAAATTGTCAGACTGCTTGCCCGACATGGACGAGCAGAAATTTCCTCCAACTAAATATTAGGAAGACTGAGGCCATTGACTTCGGTCCCCGCAACAAACTGTGTTCCCTAGTCACCAACTCCATCCACCTCCCTAGCAACTGTCTGAGGCTGAACCACATTGTTCGCAAACTTCGCAACCCGCGATAGAATCCATGCCATCACTAAGACCGCCTAATTCTATCTCGCTAACATCGCTCGACTTCACCCCTGCCATAGCCCATCTGCTGCAGAAACACTCATCCACATCTTTGTTACCTCTAGACTTAATTATTCCAATGCTCTCCTGGCCGGCCTTTCATCTTGCATAAATTTGAGCTCTTCCAAAACTCAGCTGCCCATGTCCTAACTCGTACCAAGTCCAGTTCCCCCTTCCACCCTGTGCTCGCTGATCTACATTGCCTCCCAGTTGAGCAATGCCTCAACCTTAACATTCTCATGCTTTTCAAATATCCCACTGCCTTGGCCTTCCCTATCTCTGTAACCTCCTCCAGCCCCACAACCCTCCAAGTTATCTGCACTCCTCCAATTCTGCCCCTTGCGCATCCCCAATTTTAATCGCTCCACCATTGGTGGCCGTGGCTTCAGTTACCAAGGCGCTAAGCTCTGGAATTCAATCCCTAAACCTCGCCACATCTATTTCCTCCTTTAATAGACTCCTTAAAACCTACCTCTTTGACCAAGCTTTTGGTCATCTGCCTGAATATCTCCTTGTGTGGCTCAATGTCAAATTTTGTTTGCTAATTGCTCCTGTGAGGTGCCTTGGGGCGTTTTACTACATTAAAGGCATTTTGTAACTACAAGTTGTTGTTGTTGGAAACAAACAAAATGTTTTCAATTTGTTTGGGGCTAAAGTGAGACCTAGAGCACTTCGTTGATAAATCGAGTCATCAATAAGATAGTGCCGGAAGATAGATTTGAGGTAAAAGATCAGCCATGATCTTACTGAATGGCGGAGCAGACTCGAAGGGCTAAATTGCTACTCCTGCTCCTATAACTTATGTTCTTTTGTTCATTTGATATCACGGCAAAAATATATTCCGTATGCGGCCATATTTGGGTCCCTGGCCTTCAGCTGCTATTTCAGATCCACACTAGCAAGATAGCAAAGTATCTTTACACAGAAAGTGGTGAGAATGTAGAACTCGCTACCACATGGAGTGATTGAGGTGACTAGCGTAGAGACATTTAAGGGAAAGTTAGAGCAGTACATGAGGGAGAAAGGAATAGACGGATATGGTGATGGGGTGAGGTAAAGTAGGGAGGCTCGTATGGAGCATAAACACCAACACAGACCAGTTGGGCGAAATGGCATGTTTCTGTGCTGAAAAACTCTATGTAATTCTATGTAAGAGCAGGGGAGTTCTCTCCATGTCCTGGCCAATAATTGTCCCTCAACCAACATCACTAAAACAGATTATCTGGTCCTTATCACATTGCTGTTTATGGGAGCTTGCTGTGCACAAATTTCCTACATTACAATAGTGACTGCCCTTCAAAAAATATACTTCACTGGCTGTAAAACGTTTTGGGATGTATTGAGGACATGGAAGGTGCTATAGAAAATGCAAGTCTTTCTTCATCCAAATCTGGTTGAGGTCAGCTGAGTGGACACAAGCTAGGAATTGTACTGGGTCAGTAAGATCCAGCACAATACCAGATGGTGCATGTTCCCTCTGATCCACATCCCCCGGGGGCTTGTTCATAAATACAGCCATGACAAGGGTGGTTGCAGATCTCAAGACAATAGCACTTGGAGGGCAGTGGGCCCCACCGGAACATAGAAACATAGAAACATAGAAAATAGGTGCAGGAGTAGGCCATTCGGCCCTTCGAGCCTGCACCGCCATTCAATAAGATCATGGCTGATCATTCCCTCAGTACCCCTTTCCTGCTTTCTCTCCATACCCCTTGATTCCTTTAGCCGTAAGGGCCATATCTAACTCCCTCTTGAATATATCCAATGAACTGGCATCAACAACTCTCTGCGGCAGGGAATTCCACAAGTTAACAACTCTCTGAGTGAAGAAGTTTCTCCTCATCTCAGTTCTAAATGGCCTACCCCTTTTCCTAAGACTATGTCCCCTGGTTCTGGACTGCCCCAACATTGGGAACATTCTTCCCGCATCTAACCTGTCCAGTCCCGTCAGAATCTTATATGTTTCTATGAGATCCCCTCTCATCCTTCTAAACTCCAGTGAATAAAGGCCCAGTTGATCCAGTCTCTCCTCATATGACAGGCCAGCCATCCCTGGAATCAGTCTGGTGAACCTTCGCTGCACTCCCTCAATAGCAAGAACGTCCTTCCTCAGATTAGGAAACATAACTGTATACTCCTGATTAGAATTTGACATTCACACTATTCCATAATCTAGGAGTCAGATGAAACAATAAACCGAGCCACATAAAGAAAGGAAGAAAGACCTACATTCCTATAGCGGTTTTCATGACCTCAGGACATCCCAAAGCACTTTACTGCTCAAAGGAGTTAAATGTTTCTCAGGCTATCAGTGATTATAGCACATTATCTGCCAGTAGATTTGTGTAAGAGTGAGAAACAGACAGATGGAGCCTCATGTACAGGCTACACTGCTGTGAAAATTAGATGATGGGCTTGGCCTTGGAGGGGGTGCAGTGCAGATTCATCAGAATGATACCGGGGCTAAAAGGGGTAAATTATGAGAACAGATTGCATAGACTAGGCATAAGCTCTCAAGTGTAGAAGATTAAGAGATGTTTCAAGGAGATCATAGGGTAGGGAGATTTCCTCTGGTGGGGGAGTCCACAAGAAGAGGGGACAACCTTAAAATTAGAACTAGGCCATTCAGGAGTGATGTTAGCAAACACTTCTTCACACAAAGGGTAGTGGAAATCTGGAACTCACTTCTCCAACAAGTTTGTGAGGCTGGGGGTCAATTGTAAATGTCAAAACCGACATTGATAGATTTGTGTTGGGTAAGGGATATGGAACGAAGGCAAGTAAATGGAGATAAAATACAGATCAGCCATGATCTAATTGAATGGTGGAACAGGCTCGAAGGGCTGAATGGCCTCCTCCTGTTCCTATGTAGGTAGACCTGTCAAAATGTGAGGGATGCAACATGTCCAAGAGGTGACGCTGAGAATATGCTCCCCTCCTGCTACAAATTCCCAACTTTTAGGAACTATACATCAGGCAGGAGGAAGGAGTGAAAAACATTTCTAAGGACTATGCGAGTGGGATTTACCATTTCACTACAACTAATGCAAAGGAACTCTTTCACGCCCCGATATTAGTGTATGTCTAGGGGGTTTACTGTGCTGCCTCTGGGGGCTTTGCACATGTCTGAATCTGAGCATTCTGCTCATTCAAAATGATGTCTGCCATAAAATAGAAACATAGAAACATAGAAACATAGAAAATAGGTGCAGGATTAGGCCATTCGGCCCTTTGAGCCTGCACCACCATTCAATAAGATCATGGTTGATCATTCACCTCAGTACCCCTTTCCTGCTTTCTCTCCATACCCCTTGATTCCTTTAGCCGTAAGGGCCATATTCAAATCCCTCTTGAATATATCGAACAAACTGGCATCAACAACTCTCTGCAGAAGAGAATTCCACAGGTTAACAAATCTCTGAGTGAAGAAGTTTCTCCTCATCTCGGTCCTAAATGGCTTACCCCTGATCCTTAGACTGTGTCCTCTGGTTCTGGACTCCCCCAACATTGGGAACATTCTTCCTGCATCTAACCTGTCCAGTCCCGTCAGAATTTTATATGTTTCTATGAGATCCCCTCTCATTCTTCTAAACTCCAGTGAATACAAGCCCAGTCGATCCAGTCTCTCCTCATATGTCAGTCCTCCCATCCCGGGAATCAGTCTGGTGAACCATCGCTGCACTCCCTCAATAGCAAGAACGTCCTTCCTCAGATTAGGCGACCAAAACTGAACACAATATTCTAGGTGAGGCCTCACCAAGGCCCTGTACAGCTGCAGCAAGACCTCCCTGCTCCTATACTCAAATCCCCTAGCTATGAAGGTGAACATGCCATTTGCCTTCTTCACCGCCTGCTTCACCTGCATGCCAACCTTTAATGACTGATGTACCATGACACCCAGGTCTCGTTGTACATCCCCTTTTCCTAGTATGCCGCCATTCAGATAATATTCTGCCTTTGTGTTTTTGCCACCAAAGCAGATAGCCTTTATCCACATTATCCACATTATACTGCATCTGCCATGCATTTGCCCACTCACCTAACCTGTTCAAGTCAACCTGCAGCCTCTTAGCATCCTCCTCACAGTTCACACAGCCACCCAGCTTAGTGTCATCTGCAAACGTGGAGATATTACACTCAATTCCTTCATCTAAATCATTGAAGTATATTGTAAATAGCTGGGATCCCAGCACTGAGCCCAGCGGCACCCCACTAATCACTGCCTGCCATTCTGAAAGGGACTCGTTTATCCCGACTCTCTGCTTCCTGTCTGCCAACCAGTTCTCTATCCACATCAATACATTACCCCCAATACAATGTGCTTTAATTTTGCACACCAATCTCTTGTGTGGGAGCTTGTCAAAAGCATTTTGAAAGTCCAAATACACCACATCCACTGGTTCTCCCTTGTCCACTCTACTAGTTACATCCTCAAAAAATTCTAGAGGATTTGACAGGCATGATTTCCCTTTCATAAATCTATGCTGACTTGGACCGATCCTGTCACTGCTTTCCAAATCAGCTGCTATTTCATCTTTAATAATTGATTCCAACATTTTCTCCACTTCTGATGTCAGGCTAACCGGTCTATAATTCCTCATTTTCTCTCTCCCTCCTTTTTAAAAAAGTGGCGTTACATTAGCTATCCTCCAGTCCATAGGATCCAGAGTCGATAGACTGTTGGAAAATGATCACCAATGCATCCACTATTTCTAGGGCTACTTCCTTAAGTATTCTGGGATGCAGACTATCGGGCCCCAGGGATTTATCGGCCTTCAATCCCATCAATTTCCCTAACACAATTTCCTGACTAATAAGGATTTCCTTCAGTTCCTCCTTCTCGTTAGACCCTCGGTCCCCTAGTATTTCTGGAACGTTATTTGAGTCTTCCTTTGTGAAGACAGAACCAAAGTATTTGTTCAACTGGTCTGCCATTTCTTTGTTCCCCATTATAAATTCAACTGAATCTGACTGTAACGGACCTATGTTTGTCTTCACTAATCTTTTTCTCTTCACATATCCAGAGAAGCTTTTGCAGTCAACTTTTATGTTCCCTGCAAGCTTCCTCTCATACTCTATTTTCCCCCTCCTAATTAAACCCTTTGTCCTCCTCTGCTGAATTCTAAATTTCTCCCAGTCCTCAGGTTTGCTGCTTTTTCTGGCCAATTTATATGCCTCTTCTTTGGATTTAACACTATCCCTAATTTCTCTTGTTAGCCATGGTTGAGCCACCTTCCCCGTTTTATTTTTACTCCAGACAGGGATGTACAATTGCTGTTGGAAATGGTGTGACAATCAAAAAGTTCATAGAATTAAATATATATATATATATATAGAGAGAGAGAGAGAGATATTTCCAGTATATACTTTTCACAAAAACGATTCCACCTTGGTTAAGGTTGTAAACTGTTACCTGCAGTCATGCTTTTCAAGTTCAAAGTGCGGGTTAAAGTTCAGCAGAATCTTCTGGTGACTCTCAGGTGCATGAATGACCCATTCACACCTCAGGTGCGCCGTGTAGTCATGTGGATATCCAGGTGAGGTGATGTAACCCGCTTCTTTTGCGTTTAAAAGTTTCCCGCACGTTGCGTCTTCTATAAGAGAAACAACAGTTACTACCGACACCAGCGGGGGGCCGGGGGCTGGCGGGGACACTCCTGTCTTGAAATTAGACTCTTTGAATATTGCTTGCTGTTTTAATAACTCTCTTGTTTACTATGAGCAGGAATATCCCAGGTTGGATTCAATGGTAGAAGGGAGATTATAGCGGCCTTGGGAGATTTTATTACCTTAAAGGCACTATATAAATGCAAGTTGTTGTCATTGTTGTGGTTATAGTAGAGGAAGTGGCCAAAGGCACTGTCAAAGAGAGATGCATTTTAAATGGGATTTTAAAGGCAGAACTCATGAGGGTCGGGTGGGGGGCAGGGGAGGGAAAGGGAGAGTTTCATTGCGTTAGGGTTGGAAGACTGAAGGCTTTTCCAAGTCTGATAGAGTAGAGGTGAGCTGTGGCTCAGTGAGTAGCACCCTCACCTCTGGAGTCAGCGGGTTGAGGGTTGATGTTCCCCTTCAGAGATTTGAGCTCAAAATGTAGGCTGACACTCTAGTGTAGTACTGAGAGAGGGCTGGACAATCGTGAGGTGCCGTCTTTTGGATGGGACATTAAATCGCGGCCCCATCTGCCCTCTCAGGTGGGTATAAAAGATCCCATGGTACTATTTGAGGAGCAGGGGAGTTCGCCCCAGTGGCCTGGACAATATTTATCTCTCCACCAATATCACTAAAACAGATTATCTGGTCATTATCACATTGCTGTATGTGGGACCTTTCTGTCCGAAATTGGCTGCCGCATTTCCTACATTACAACAGTGACTACACTTCATTGGCTGTGCAACGCTTTGGGACATCCTGAGGTTGTGAAAGGCGCCATATAAATGCAAGTATTTTTTTTCCTAAAAAGGGAAGAAAATTGGAATAGGCGGTGGGGAATGGGACAAAGCTCATCCAGAGAGCTGCACAGGTACGATGGGCTGAATGGCCTCCTTTCATGCTATGAAGTTTATGATTCCACAAAGGGAGCTGATGTTGGGCTTGGTCGATGCAGAGAACCAACACACAGATACTGTTCTCTCGCAATCAGAACGAAGCAAGCACCAACGAAAGGGAATCTACAGAAACCAGTAACTGACTACAAACCTAAACAGCGGAGGTGGGAGTAGCAAGGCCAGTCTCCCTGGAATGGAAGGACACAAAAGGTATATTTAAAGAAAACTGCTTCTTAAGTGAAAGGCCAAGACTGAATATTTCCATGAACTCTTCTCTCAGAAACAATGGATTTTCTTTTAAGTGGAGTCCACACTGAACACGGCCCTGTGCTCAGCTTTGCAAATGCTAATCTTTCCAGTGAGGGTCTCTGCCTGTGTCAATGTTAGCACCTCATTATTCATTAGCAGCCCCGCTATAGCATGTGTAAAGGTCACACTCCTGTGTTCCCTTAAAGGGCATGTTACCTTGGCAATGCCTCTCTTACAAGCTGTGCTTATACACGAAGGGACAGTGCCATGACACACTCGGTGATGTGATGATATCACGCCGACAGCAAACCAGTTAACGTTTTCCAATTTTGTTATTTTCACTTCTCCAAGATCTCTGTGTTCCTCCAATTCTGGCCTCTTGCGCATCCCCTGCTCCCTTCACCCCACCCATTGGCGGCCGTGCCTTCAGCTTGAGTTGACTCTCCAACCTCTGCCCCCATTTCCCTCATGGTTCCCTTACGGTTCCTTGACCTCTGGACACTCATCCTCAAGGTTCACACGCAGACTAATGGCAACTGGGACGTGGGATCTTCCGGGTCGACTTTTACTCAAAACCTTAATTCAGTCCAGCCCAGCAATCAAACCTTGGATGTTTTTCAGTCTGTCTGGCAGGATTGCCCCTGGAGTCTCCAGGAATGAAAGATTAATCTGCTGAACACTGTTGCCAGCAAAAACCCAGGAAAAAAAATTATAAGTGCATAAAAAGAAAAATGGCATGTGTTTTGTTTCATTTGCTTTGAACGCTTTCATTTAAGGGCTATCTGACCACGCACAGGCATCTTCCACCCCTTCAGTTGGAGTTCAGGACTGGAATATTGGGTCCTTCATTGTAACATCTGTGAACCCATGTGGAAGCAAGTCATCCTGGTTCGAGGGACCGCCTATGATATGATCTGACATTACAAGGCATGTGATGAAACCTTTGGGAAAACGTCCAAGCAGAGTTGGCAAGCCTAGTCTGACTTGATTGCTGACTGGATGAACATACTGAGCCAGACTAGGGGCTGTGTTCGACTAGAACATGACTGTTGCACTTTTTACAGTTTCCTATTTGCACCACAGCTTGTGGCTGGTGCTGTACACAGCCTTCTTGAGTGTGATCACAAGTGAGAATGGGGTTGGTTCTACATTTCAAACTCTGAAGAGCAATCTTCAGCCACCAGTTGCTTTTTGCTGTCTGTAGCTCTTCTTCCTGGAATACTTACTGTCATGTATTCAACCAGCATTGTAACCCATGTATAAACTGACCTAAGTTGTACACCGTGAGAACACTGACCACTAGGTGGGAGACACTCGTAACCTGGACCTTCAGGTATAAAAGGGGAAGCTCCACCCACCTTCATCACTTGAGTGCTAAGGAATAAAGGACAGGTCACAGACTGACCTTCTCTCAAGCATGGGCCTCGTGTGCATTTATACTGTGTAGTAAGGACATATCACTTACTATGTGACGGGCGAAAGCATTGACAACTCTGTTGGACATACACTGGAGATTTCATCACATGACCTCTCACTTCCAATCATCTCCCCCCCACACTCCAGCCATTGGTCGTCCATCACGCCTATCCTCGTGACGATCCTTCCTACACCAATCGGGAAGCAAACAAACCCTTCCTTATCCAATTGAATGATCCTTGATTGTCAGTTAAGCAGCCTTTTTCCCCATCTCCAAAATATTTTTAGATAACCCTTCTCTGATTTTACTTCCGGGTCGCGCAGTGATCTGGAGATTAAGCTTCAATTCCTGGAGACTTCAGGGCAAACCTGGAGGGTTGGCAACTGACCCATCACCCCTAACACACACGCACACAATATTACACAGCTGTTTCACTGGTGCTGAGGATCAAGAGCAGGACTGAGCGCCATTCCTACAGCCAGATGCGAAAGGAGCACATCACTTCAGTTGCGTGACAATCAGACACTTGGAATGACTTTATACTCGCCAAGTGCTTTGAACAATAGCTTGCCCGCTGAGTACCAACCGTGACATTTAAATGAAGATCAGAAGCAAAAATGTAAATCCAAAAGGCTTGCTTACTTTTCCAGCCTTACTGCGATTTTTGTTCAAAATGAAAAGTGATCCTATAAAGCACTTCTCGCCCACCTGCCCCGATCCTGACTATGGGTCAGGCACAATGATAAACAGGGCCTGACCATTACCCTTATATCTCACAATGCTTGGGATAGCTGCAGAACAAAACTATCCGTCATATTGACTGCGCACCTCAACCTGTATCAATGGGAAATGTAGAGTGACCTTCACTCATAGCCCAACTCACACTCCACAAGATTTGGGGCACTGCCGAATGACATTAACTCTGCACATGGCTCCTGCTATAAAAAAAGAACTTGCATTTATATAGTGTCTTGCAAATGTGAGGATGTGCCTAAGTGTTTCATAGCCAATGAAGTATTGCCAATGTTGTAATGTAGGGAAATGCAGCAGCCAATCTGCACACAGCAAGGTCCCACAAACTGCAATAAAATAAATGACCAATCTGTTCGATTGAGGGATAAATGTTGGCCAGGACACAAGGAGAACTCTCCTGTTCTTCTTCTAATGCTGCCACGAGATGTTTTATATCCACCAGCGAGGATAGACATTGGTCTCCTTTAATGTGACACCTGAGCAGCAGCACCTCCGACAGTGCAGCACTCCCTGAAGTCTCTGGAGTGGGGCTTGAACCCACAACTTTCTGATGCAGAGCCAAGTAGCTGATTTAGTTATGCTTTCTGTGGCAGTGAGCAGATTTTAAGCAGCACTGCACTCGATTTGGGAGTGTTAGATGCTGGCACTGGGTATGAAAAATGGAAATGTGTTATCCCTTATCTCACGAGTACAAAAAAACCCTCCATAAAAACCAGGCAAAAAAAAAACGATTAAAAGAAAGGCCTATTGAAAAGCGCATTGTTTCCAGAATCTCTAGGATCGATGTGATAACGTTGTATTTATGATGCTGATAACTGTGTATCTTAGCTGAATGGAAACCAGCCTATCTCTGCATCAGCTTCATGGATAAGGGAGCCGAGTGATGACAGGAAGCATTTATGTGCTAAACAGTGTCCTTTAAACACAGAAAGGCCTCCTGTCCTCAGTGAGCTGTCTTAATGTAGAGATTAGCTTGCTGCAATCTGTGCCAGAATGGGCAGAGTTCAAGCACGGAAGACACCATCAGCTCATTAAAACTCCATGGGCTCAATTTTCCCCAATGCCGTTTTTTGGCGTATTGCCAGAATTACACACGTTTTTCTTGCCCCCGACTACTCCAAAAAAAGTAGCAAGTTTCCCTGTTCTATTTTTGGAAATTGGTGCTGTGCAGCCTGTGCTGTCGCCTTGGGGGTTGGAGCCTAATATCTGCACCGATAAAACGATGCCGGTCCTTCTGCGCACATGCCCAGTACAGCTCCCGGTCTGTATTTGGCCATTTTTAAAGAGCCATTTGTATGTGAAAACTTTAATTCTTATTGTAAAAATCGGAGCTGCAATACAAGATGCAACGCGGCGCAAGGACCAAGAATTTCTTACAGGATGAAGTGGAGGCACAGATGGCATGAGCTGGAAACCAGCAGAGATCACATAAAAGTTCTACCAAAAGAAATGCAGAAACACTGGAACCAACTTGCAGAAGATTACTGTGCAATGGTAACCATCCCAAGGTCTGGAGGCCAGTGCAAAAAGAAGTGCAGGACCTTGGTTAGTCTAAGTAATATTTTCATGTATTTAATGGAATTGCAATTGTAAATGTGACCAGCTGAAAATGTCCCACCCAGCAGAAAGACACCCTCTCTAAAAAGTTATATTTTCATCTTTACAGAGGAAAGTGGCACACAACAAACGAGAAAGAACTTGAACAGGAGGAAGCCCAGCAAATCTGCACCCACTGACACACTTAGAAGAGAGGGTCACTGCTTTGATGGGTTCTGCCTGAAGAAAAGCAACCACAAGCTGTGACCACACTCGAGGGAGGGGGTAAGTCCCGCAAATTCCACAGTCTGGCTTTGCTAAATGTTAAGTACTGTGCGGGCTAGCCCGGCTTCGGTTCACGGGGATGTCTCTGTCAGCTATGCTTCAGTTGATGCAATGTGTTATCATTCATCATGGTCCTTCAAATCAGCCTGCTGCCTGCATTGTGTGAGCCTAGTCATGCCACCCACCCTGCCCCCTCCTCTGCTGCTAACCATTTGTCTGTTCTGTTATATTTTGCAGAACTTGAGGCCAACCCTGACGAGGCTGAAGAAGATTCAGATGAGGACAAGCCTGAAGAGGAGAACATCTTCCAAACCCACCTTCCAGACCAAGAGCATGGGGATGAAGGGGAGGGGGAGGGGATGGATGAAGCCCCCACTGTTGTAGTCAGTGGAGGTGGTGCAGGTGCTGCCCATTGAGGTGCCAGTCCTTTCCCTGAGTGGTTTGAGTGTTGGTGGGACATTCCATAGTTTCCCAGCGTCCGAGGCTGGAGATTCCAGTGGCGTGCAGTGAGGTACACCCAGGGCCCCACCGTCCCAGGCTGCGGGACCCAGTGGGATGCAGCAAGACACACCCAGGGTGAGGAGGGGAATGAGAGCTCAACAGCACTCTCTTGAGGTTGCAGGATCTAACAGGTGTGGTTCAGATGATGGTAATAAGTGCGGAGAGCATTGACCTTACCTGCTCACTCCTGGACACCATCAGTGGGGTGGGTGATGAGGTATCGGGACTGTCGGGAGAAGTAACAACACTCTCACGAGAAATGGGAACACTGTCCAGGAACATGAGGAAGGGAATGTCTCAGTCAGCTGAAACAATGTCGGTGCATATGGAGGAGGGAATGTCGCAGGTAGCTGATGCGCTGTCAGCGAACATGAGAGAAGGAATGTTTCAGGTAGTTCAAACACTGTCAGTGAAAATGAGGGAGGGAATGTTGCAGGTAGTTGACACACTGTTGCTCAATATGAGGGAGGGCATGTCACAGGTAGCTGAGACACTGTCGGCGAACATGAGGGTGGGAATGTTGCAGGTAGTTGACACACTGCCAGGGCACATGAGGGAGGGAATGTCGGAGTTAGCTGCTTCAATAAGGGAACACGCCCAGACCCCGTGCCCATTGACAGAATCAAATGACACTCCCACTCCAATCCCCAGATCAGCTTCTGAAGAAGCCCAAGCCGGGCCCTCCACATTACCGACTGCCACCACTTCCTCCCTCCACCCCACCCGCCGCTATCAAGAAGTGCCCATTACTCGAGATTTTCAAAAGAATAAGCTTGGTACCAACCAGAGAAACCCCACTCACTGTCCCCTAACCTCACTTACTGACTTGACTCTCTGGCCTCTGTCCCCACTCACTGACCCCTGACCCTATCTGCTGGGACCTCCTGCACAACCTCCTTAACCAGAGGCAGTGAGGGGCAGGGGAGGGTCACTCCGTCGTGTAGGCGTGGGGAAGAAGAGGAACTCGGGCATCGCTGCACTGGGGGGGAGGAAGAGAGGTGATGGTGCCGGGTAGAGGAGTAGGTGTTGCTTCCTCGTCTAAATGTATGTATAAGTGATAATATTATGTAACGTTTGTCATTGTGCACTTGTAAATACACTCACATTGTTGATCCTCTGTTTGTGCGTGTGTCATTTTAATGCCATATATGGTGCATTGCACAAAACATACCTCTGTCCCTCAGGTCATCTGCTTCATCAGAAATATCTTCCCATCCACATCTGACTGCAGTGTATAATGGGTCCTGGCATCAGGCCAGCATAAGACGACAATGAATGCAGGAAGGCTGCCATTCAATTACTCTAGTTTACCAAGTTGCAGGGCAGACCTTAAGGCTTGCACTTCAACCCTCGTTTTGTTAGGCCAAACATGGACGAGTGTCACCCCGAAATGACATGGTCATCAGTGACATTGTTGTACATTGTGTGAGACAATGAATGAATCAGCTTGGATGTACAACATGTGAGACGCTGAACACTTGTCATTCACTCATAATAATTTTCCCTTCACCATTGGCCTTCTCAATGAAGGACTTTCAACAAGGTGCAAAAAAAAAGCCTCCATTAGCTTAGACACATTTCAGTCGGTTTTATCACATCGAATTTAAACATCACCATCAGCAAGAAAGTAATGCAACATTGACCTAACTTCTTTCCAGCAGTCCCACTGATATGGTGCAGAATCCGACTGGCGCCCGTGATATGATGGCCACCAGCACTCCCTCCCAGCCGATGTGCCAGAGCTGCCCCATTGCACTGCACCTCTCTCTCTCCCTCCCACCCAATCTGCGAGTGCTGCCCCATTGCACTTGGCGGCTGCGGGCGGGACAGCGACGAAAGTTGACCCCATGATCCATGTGGAATAGTTGCCGCTGAGCCTTCAGGCAGCAAAGCGTTCACGGATGAGCTGCTGGCACAAAGCGCGAGCAATCGTTAAAAGGTTAAAGGGGCAAGACAGCCCGCTCTCCTCCGCCATCATGCTCCGGGTTCAGGTAGTTGCATGGCTTCCTCATCCTCCTCCTCCTCCTCCTCATCATCATCTGCATCTCCCTCATCATCATCAGCCACTCTCATCTCAGGTTGGTCTTCTACTAACAGCTGCTGCTGCCTCATGATGGCTGAGTTATGCAGCATGCAGCACACAACAATGAACTGACCGACAATCTCAGGGAGGTTTTCCACTAGTCTCCAGAATAGTCCAGGCATCGGAAACAATGATTCAAGATGCCAATTGTCCTCTCTATTATGCTGCGCATCGCAATGTGTGACATGTTGTATTCCCGGTCAGTTTCCATCCGGGTTACATGTAGGGGTATCATGAGCCAGGTGGCGAGGCCATACCCTTTGTCTCCCAACAGCCAGCTCTGCCCTTCTGGCTGCTGCTGAAACATGGCAGATATATTGCTCTTGCGTAAGGTGAATGCATCATGGGTGCTCCCAGGGTATCTTGCATTAACTGACATGATGCAATGCATGTCACCACACACAAGCTGCACATTAACAGAGTGGAAGCCTTTTCTGTTCCTGTACATCTCGGAATCCTCCAAAGGTACTCGCAAGGCAATGTGGGTACAATCAATGCAGCTCTGTACCTTTGGGAAGCCAGCAATCCTGGAGAAGCCCACAGCCCTTTCATGCATTGCCTGGATGGTCATGGGGAACTTTATGTAGTCATTCCTCCGGGCATATGGTGCAGCAGTCACCTGCCGAATGCAGATATGTGTTGCATGTTGAGAAATGGTGCACACATCCCCAGTTGTATTCTGGAACGATCCAGATGCATAGAATGAAAGTGCAGCTGCAACCTTTACTTCAACTGACAAAGCAGTCCTCCTGAAGCTTCTAGTTTGCAGATCTGCTTTGACCAACTCACAGATCTTGTGTACAATGTCTTTGCGGAAACGCAGCTTTCTTACACAGTCCGCATCACTCAGGTGCAGGTACGAACACCTGACCGGATATATCTGATGTGGGTAAGGCCTTCTGCTCTGAGGTTCCTCATGCGATGACGTTGAATCAATTGTCTCCTCCGCAGCACCATCATGCAGAAGGCTTGCACAAGGTATGGCATTGTCAGTGTTGCCCCCATGATTAAATTGTACCTTTGCAAGAAGCTCAGAATGGCAGGCAGGACAAGGTTCTTTTTTTCTCTCCCCAAGGTTGACACCCTAGTATGGACCACACTCAGGTCTGAGCATGCGCAATGATCGGGAACCCCTCCCCGGCTTCATTTGATGCGTGGTGTAGGCTTCTCATGCCCTCTGTTCGCCTTCCACAGCCCCCCACTTCCCCCGAGCTTCTTTTGGAGCCGAGGCCTGAGCTCCTGTGTCCGGGCGAGGGACCGATTCTACTGGCCGATGCTCCGACTCTCGAGCACGGTTTGGAGACATTCGGTGGTGGCGTGTCAGTTTTTTAAAAATTAAAACTTAAAGAATTTCATTAAACTTCCATTTCCTGCGTTTTAAGTTTGAAAAAATTAAGCTTGATGATGCATATTTAATGTGTTCTTGACTCCCTCCAAATCTTTGCACAAAAACAATGGCGTCTTTCTGCGCCGATTTTTTAATGTGCGCTGGTTTTTCTTAAGTGCCCAGAAGGTTTTTCGGGAGTGATCACATACGCCGTCCTAGGAGAAATTTAAATTGGCCAAACTTCCATAATTGTGAAAAACTGACACAGACATCAGGTTACACTTCCTATGACACAAAACAAACAAACCTAAAAAAATCGTAACTAACTGAGTTACGCTGGCACAGAAACTTTGGGGAAACTTGGATTTTTAAAGTTAGGCCAAAAAAAGCGGCGTGCACCAAACAAAACGATGCAAATCACTGGGGAAAATTGAGCCTTATTTTTCCGCTGAGACCCGACTCGCTTCTTCTGCATCACCCTGCTATTCCTAGGAACCAATATTCCTGGCAGTAAGCCTTTGGTCACCCAACAACATCAAGAACAAATTACATTTATATAGCGCCTTTATCATCATGAAACCTTGCAAGGCGTTTCACAGGGACGTGATGAGAAAAATTGACACTGAGCCACGTGAAGAGACTTTCATCCCAGTCACTCGATTGTCTGGATTAGACCCGATCCCCCACTCCCCACCACCCCCTGCACCTTCCCATTGATTGTCTGGATTCGAGACCACCGCCCCGTGATTACTCGATTCGATTCCCACCCCCACCCCTCCCCCCGCAACTCCTCTCTGCACCTTGGTGGTCTGGATTCGAGAACCCCATCTCTCACCCCGTGATTGGCTGGTTTAGAGCACCCTCCCTCCTCTCTGCTGCATAATTGCTGAATTAGAGCCCCCCCCTTCATTCTGCTGCATAATTGCTGGATTAGAGCCCCCCCTCCACTCTGCTGCATGATTGGCTGGAGTAGACCCCCTCCCCCCCCCCCCCCCCCCACTCTCTGTCCCTCGATTGGCTGGATTAGAGCTCCCACACCCCCTCCCTGCCCTATTTGCCTCAGTTAGGTTGATCCCAGGCTTGCTCTCCTCTCCAACTATTTTGCCTGCATTGCCCTCCCATCTGATTCTTGCAGTAGGGAGTGTTTCCCAGTTCTTGAAAGTGATTCCTGACAGGCCTGTGAGGGCAGACACAATATATTCCCATCTTCCCATAGCAGGAAGCGCAGGCAGCATCCAGCAACAGTGACTACACATCAAAAAGTACTTCACTGGCTGTAAAACACTTTGGGACATCAGGAGTTCGTGAAACATGCTATATTAATGCAAGCCTTTCTTTCTATTTTTCTATTTCTAATTAGGCTGTCTGCATTTTTTCATTTAAAGAAAAGGGCAAGAGAGGATCTTCCTCAGAACTGTGTTCATGGATGGATGATAAAGAAAGATAGCACCACATTAAGAATGATTTATGATGCTTTATATATGCATATAAAATCATTGGGTTAAATTTAAGATTCATCAAAACGGCGATCGTAAATAATTTTTATTAAATATTGCCAAGGCAGCACATTTGCGTCATGTGACTGTACAGTCGCCACATCTGGAAAACCCATCTGTTTAGAAGCTCCTCAAAGGAAGCTCGGCCTCTGTCATTCCACAAATGTACATCGGGTACCAGAGCTACTGCTCATAACTCAACCGCAGCATGAATATCAGCAACAGAGGAGCCCAGGACCACTGCATCTTACTAACCCCTAAATGTGGATGGAAGTAACAGGGCCCAGGAGGTATCAGTACTGAGCGGCTCATTACAGACATAAAATCGTAGAAAACAGAAGGAAACCATTCGGCCCATTGTGCCTGTGCCAGCTCTTGGAAAGAGCTGTCCAATTAGTTCCATTTGCCCTGCAAATTTCTCCTTTTCAAGTATATTTTCCAATTTCCTTTTGAAAGTTATTACTGAATCTGTTTCCACCACCCTTTCAGGCAGTGCATTCCAGATCAGAACAATTCGCTGCTTAAAAAATGACTCCTCATCTGACCTCTGGTTCTTTTCCCAATTATCTTAAATCTGTATCCTCTGGTTACCGACCCTTTTGCCAGAGAAACAGTTTCTCCCTATATATTTTAACAAAACCCCTCACAGTTTTGAACAGACCTATTAAATCTCTCCCTAAGGCTCTAAGGAGAACAATCCCAGCTTCTCTAGTCTCTCCACATCACTGAATTTCCACATGTTCACTCCTTCTTGTATATGTGGAGCTAAAGTTGTCTTTGAAATGACTACTGCAGTCACACCCTGCTCCACATATGTTATTCAGTCCCCAGGAATTCACAGTAATATATTTGCACAACGTTTCTGTTGCTCAGCTGCTCCATGTTGCTTGTAGCTGTGATGGAAGATTTGACAGAAATATATAAATGGGTTCAGATGATTCTGACTTGCGGTCTGCTTTTATTTCCTTACATGCTCAAACTAAGAGACATTGTGCGAAACATTACTGGCAAAGGAGCTGACAATAGGTGGTTGGGTCTGCTCAAAGGAAACAAGTGCTCATTGAACAACAACCACTCACATTTATATAGCTCTGTTAACACAATAAAACGTCCCACGGTGATCACAGGAGCATAATCGGACAAAAAAAACTGACTCCAAGCCAAAGAAGCAGACATTAGGACCAACAACTTGGTCAAAGAGGTACGGTTTAAGTAGGAAAGAGAGGTGGAGAGGTTTAGTGAGGGAATTCCAGAGCTTAGGGCCCGGGAGGCTGAAGGGACAAGTGCAAATGGTGGGGAGAAGGAAGGGGAGGGGTGAGGGGGGATGGACAAGAGGCCAGTGGTTAACTGTAGTTAGTTCAAGGGGCAAGTGTGTGCTTGGCCTAGTGTTCTTCCTTCGCTTGTTAGGAATCGAGCTGCATTCCTGTCACGATGAGTCGTGCTCGGGTCATGCGCTTCAACTTAGCATGGAATCAAAACGCTGGGCATTTAGTAACAAACCATAAACAGTTGGACAATTTTGGCATCCACAAAAGAAAAGGAGAGGGGGTGGGGGGCTTTTGGAATGAGCCCAGTATAGGGAGTGAACGAGACAGGCAAGGACAGAGAAACACTTTGAGAGATCTTCAGTTTCTACTCACTCAACCTGCAAGATCTTTCCCAGTACTGTTAGATTCATTAGAATCAGGAAAAGGATGTTGCTTTGGGAACGCGCAAACATTTCAGAAAGAATTTTATTAAAAAAAACATAGAAATTGCAATTTAAGAAGTTGGAGCCGGATAACTATGTGCCAATGTGCTCGAATCAATCATAATTAATGATGGGGAGATGAGGGGAGGAAAGAATTACGTAACGAGTTGTCACGATCTCGGAGGCACCGCCAGAAGGAATGGCGGAACCAGATTCAATGGTAACTTTCAAAAAGAGGATTGGGTACATACTTGAAAAGGGTAAAAAAGAATTGCAGGGCTGTGGGGAAAAAGCGAAGGAGCGAGAATCTTTCAAAGAGCCGGCGCAGGTACGATAGACCGAATGGCCTCCTTCGGTGCTGAACGATTCAGTGATGTTGATAGTTTACGAACATATGAAAATGAAGGGCAGGGAAAGACCAGCTAGCCGATCAAGCTTGTCCTACACCCATGATTCCTGGAATGTAATGATTAAACCCTTCCTACAAACTGTCCCCCCAAGCCCCCTCCCCCACCCCTTGCAGCCATGTCATCTCCCGGGAAAGATACACAAAAAAGAAAAACCCAGGGCCAATAAGAGGTCAAAAATACTTGGGAAAATTCCTCTCCAATCCAAAATCTGAGTGTAAATCAGGGAAGGAACCTGGGCCCTTCCGAATCTGTGTCACATCATCGGGGGAGCCCGGATGAGATTGAAAGGGAGTTCCAAGTTGGCAATTGACAAGTAAGTATTTTGAAGCAGTTTCCCCAACCTGGATCAGGACTGACATCACACAGGCTGCAGACAGACTGCAGCAGCTGTTAGAATGAAGTATGTTTTTCTTTTCCTCAGGAAGGTAGAAATATTTGGCCTCTTGCCAGCAGAGGCTGCTCTCAGCTCTGCAAACTCACACTGCCTACCATCACCAACCTTTTTGCTGCTCGTTCCAGCACACTCTCTCACTCACTCACACTCGGGCCCCCTCTCTCTCTCTTTGTCTTTCCTTTGCCCATATCTTTACTCCTGCTGGTAATGGAAGGGAAGGAGATCGAGACAGAGTGAGAAAAACAGAAAATAAACTATAAATACTTCAAGGGGAAAAATTTGCTGGGCTGTGAGGAAGGGCAGGAGAGTGGGACTAATTGGATAGTTTTTTTCAAAGAGCAGGCACAGACACAATGGACTGAATAGCCTCCTGCTGTGCTATATGAGTCTATGATTCTCTATGATTCTATGGAAATTCACAGACATCTCAAGACGACTTCAAAGTAAAACACTGTGATTTGGGAGCTTTATCGACAGATTGGCCGCAGGATGGGCCCTCAATGTCATGTGGTGAGTCTGTTGCTTGGCCTGACAGGGGCTTTCCGCCCTGAGGAGGACTTCAGCAGTATCCAAAGGGGTTTCCGAAAAGCCCCAGGGGCAATGTCAGCTGTGGCTCAGTGGTAGCACTCTCGCCTCTGAGGCAAAAGGTTATGGGTTCCACATCCCACTCCAAATTCAAATCACACTTTAGAGATTTGAGCACATAATCCGGGCCGACACTCCAGTGCAGTACTGAAGGAGTGCTGCGCTGTCGGAGGTGCCATCCTTTGGATGAGACATTAAACTGAGGCCCTGTCTGCCCTCTCAGATGGATGTAAAAAATCCCATGGCACTATTTTAACGACGAGCAGGGGAGTTTTTCCTGATGCTCTGGTCAATATTTATCGCTCTGCAATATAACTTAAACAGATTATCTGATCATAATCACATGGCTGATTGTGACCTTGCTGTGTGCAAATTGGTTGCCCCTCAATTAGCTCATTACAGACTGGGGATTGAACATGGTATCTTTCTGATTTGTATGATTCAGTACTGTATTGCATAGTTAATTTATTAGCTAAACTATCAGGAGTGTCACTGATTGTTTACATGTAACTTTGAGTTATAGTTATCTATATATATATATATTTTGTGTCGTGAATTTATTAGCTAAACTATTGGGGGAGTGTGTCACTGACTGTTTAAATATTACTTTGAGTTACAAGAACAACATGCATTTATATAGCTCCTTCAACGTAGTAAAACATCCCAAGGTTCTTTAGAGAAGTGCTAATAAATAACATTTTGCACTGAGCCATATAAGACAATATTAGGAAAGGTGACCAAAAGCTTGGTCAAAGAAGTAGGTTTTCACGAACGGTTTAAAGGAGGAGAGGCAGAGAGGTTTAGGGAGGGAATTCCAGTGCTTGTGCTCTAGATGGCTGAAGGCACGGCCGCGAATGGGGGAATGAGGAAAATGGAGCCATGGAGGGGTTTGTGCTGGGTTAGTTGATCTGTTTGGGTAGAGTGGATGCTACAATGGGCTCCTTGTCATTAAGCTCATAGTGAGGTGAGGAAGGGGGGGGGAGGAAATATAAATCAGTGATCCTGCTCTTGATCACCACCGAGTGACACCTTTTGGGATGTACATGTGTTGGTCAATCAGTGGATCAGGCCAGGCTGTGGTGCATCCACATCTGAGCAGTCTCTTAAAGCTCACTCACTAGGTTCAGGCACAAAGAGTGGACATTCAGCCCGAATATCGGAGGATGCTGGTGCCTTTTGAATCGGGTGAGTCAGCGCCTTGGGGAGGGGAGGGGAGGGGAGAAAGATGGTCAGCCCCCATTAGGTGTTGCGATGCCAGGAGTAACTGAATACAGATTTATTCATTGCGCCCAATAGTTAAAAGAAGAAATCTGCTTTCCTTTAAACAAGGACAAAAGAATCCCTCCCATTTTGTTGGCCAAATCTGACTCAGGGCCGGGACACAATGCTCATCCATTCAGCAGGACAGCCTCCCTTCCCCCGCAGGTGACCCGACTTCCCCGTTTCCATGGTGAGAGGTGTAATACCAAACATAATAAACAAACTGCCTCGCCATGTTTGGCACTGTACTTGACCCTGGATAACCCTGGACTGGCACAGCCTGTCTACCAAATAACATGTCAGGCAGACCTGAGCGGGAACCGTGGCCCTGTTCCTGTGGCCACATTGTTTATTCTCAAAAGGTAACATTTCTCTTATTTATTGCAGCTGATTGCCAATTGCTTCCAGGAGCCTCAGTGATCTGATCTTTTAAATTGGGTATCTGTTCTATCATAGGAACATAGGAACAGGAGGAGGCCATTTAGCCCCTCGAGCCTCTTCCCCCATTCAATTAGATTATGGCTGATCTGTCTCTCAACTCCATTTACCCACCTTGGTTCCATAACCCTTAATACCCTTACCCAACAAAAATCTATCAATCTCCCTTGAAATATTCAATTGACCCGCAGCCTCAACAGCATGTGTGGGGAGAGAGTTCCAGATTTCCACTACCCTTTGTGTGAAGAGGTACTTCCTTTATTATGTTACAAAAGAGTTCCCACGGTACACTGAAGCAACTTTCCTCCTCTTTAACAGGCACAGAGTTCTGCGACGGGGGCAAGGGGCGGGGGACGGGAGGGAGGACGGGGGGAGAGATACCCAGAGGGGATTTAAAAAGATAATAACAATAATGTTTGATTGGGATGCAGGCTGGGAAGAGGCCAGGATGTGGCTCTGGTAATGAGTTCTGTGGCCACAGAAGGATTTCCAAAACTGCAGACAGGTTTTAGAAAAGAAACGAGTTACTGATTCCAATCTCTCCAGCGGTTACATTAGTCTTGCAAACTATCGAATGACCATCAGACACATACGCTGATCACTGCTCTATGTGTGTGGGGAGAGCGGGGAAAGGAAGAGGAGGAAATGCTGCAATTGGAATCATACAGTTTATACCATCCTGATTACAGCTCATTTGCTCAGGATCTGTTATTAACCAGCTTTCTGAGTCATTTGAATTTAAGACTGGAGTCAGCAATGGCTTTGCATACTATATTTACCTCATCAGTTTGTGCTAGGGATGCAGTCTATCTGCAAGTTATTATTTTATTTCCTTGCAAAGGGAATGTAGTAGATTCAAGTTTGGGGTCTGGCCTAAATGCAGGGTGACTAACATGTGCTTCAATATAACTCTTTAAATCTTGCATTGTAATGTTCCGAACCTAATTTTTAAAATTATTTCCTTCTAATATGAGCAGCTAGCACCATTCGTTTGCCCAGCATCTCATGTCTGTTGCCCACATAACAAACTCTCTGCTTCCCTGGATGGTGAAGCTCCAAGAAGCTTGATCCCATCAAGGACAAAGCAGTCAGCTTGATCGACAGCCCAGCCACCATCTTAAACATTCACTCCATCCACCACCAAAGCTTCTTCAACAGCACCTCTCAAACCTGCGACCATCATCATCATAGGCAGTCCCTTAAAATCAAGGAAGATTTGCTTCCACACTAAAAGTGAGTTCTTAGGTGACTGTACAGTCCAATACGGGAATTACAGTCTCTGTCACAGGTGGGCAATAGTTGTTGAAGGAAGGGGTGGGTGGGGAGTCTGCTTTGCCTCACGCTCCTTCTGATGCCTGTGCTTGCTTTCTGCATGCTCTTGGCGACGAGACTCGAGGTGCTCAGCGCCCTCCCAGATGCTCTTCCTCCACTTAGGGTGGTCTTTGGCCAGGGACTCCCAGGTGTCAGTGGAGATGTTGCATTTTATCAAGGAGGCTTTGAGGGTGTCCTTGAAATATTTCCTCTGCCCACCTGGGGCTCGTTTGCCATGTAGGAGTTCCGAGTAGAGCGCTTGCTTTGTGAGTCTTGTGTCAGGCATGCAAACAATGTGACCCGCCCAACGGAGCTGGTCGAATGTGGTCAGTGCTTTGATGCTGGGGATGCCGGCCTGATCGAGAACACTGATACTGGTGTATCTGTCCTCCCAGGAGATTTGCAGGATCTTGCGGAGACATCGTTGGTGGTATTTCTCCAGCGATTTGAGGTGTCTATTGTATATGGTCCATATCTCGTGGGTACACTACAGTCCTGTTGACCATAAGCTTAGTGTTCTACCACCGAGAAGGACAAGGGCAGCAGGTACATGGGAACACATCACCTGCAAGTTGCGCTCCAAGACACACATCAACTTGGACATATATCACCGTCCCTTTATTGTTGCAGGGTCATAATCCTGGAACTCCCTCCCTAACATCACTCTGGGAGCATCAGCACCACATGGACACACATTATGCCAAAACCAACATCACTAAAACAGATGATCTGATCATTATTGCACTGCTGCTTGTGGAGCCTTGCTGTGTGCAAATTGGCTGCCGCATTTCCTACAACAGTGACTACACTTCAGAAGTACTTAATAGGCTCTGAACCATTTTGGGACATGCTGAGATTGTAAAAGATGCTATATAAATGCAAGTCTGTCTTTCTGAATTTTTCTTTGCTATGGCAACGTAGAGCAAGCTTCAATCTGTGTACAGCCTGTGCTATAACAGACCTGAGAGAACTTGCTGCCGTACACTAGATGGGAAAGTGTCTCATTTTGATGGACAGGAGACAAAGCTTAAAAAACCCACTCATTTAGGCAGAGCGCCCAGCTAACGACTAGTCTTCCACCAAAATATCCCCGTGCAGCTTTAAACATTTCCTTCGTAAACTAAGGGAGCAGGCGGGTAAGTGGAGCTGAGTCCACGGCCAGATCAGCCATGATCTTTTTGAATGGCGGAGCAGGCTCGAGGGGCTAGATGGCCTACTCCTGTTCCTAATTCTTATGTTCTTATGTTCTTATTTGTAAACACAGCCCAAAAAAGGTACGGGAACATTTCATCATTAGTGTGGAAATAGGGAGAGAGAAAAATATTCTCTTATTTTTACTCACAGTTAAATTACAGTGGGAAAAAAATGTGCACCACTCTTCCAACAACAGCCCAGCACTCTCAGGGTGGGGCCAGTGTTGCAGGAGGTCTGAGCTGCACTAGTGGTGATGGTAGCAAGTTGCCTGCTATTCTAAGGAGCCCAGGCAACAACATGCTTGGGCATTCCATGCTCTCTGAGTCAGAAGGTTGAGCACTCCAGAGGCTTGAGCACAATACCTAGCTGACACTTCAGTGCAGTACTGAGGGCGTGCTGCACTGTCAGAGGGGCTGTCCTTCGGATGAGACATTAAACTTAGGCCCCATCTCCCTGGTGTCCTAGCCAATATTTATCCCTTAACCAACACCTAAACTACAGATGATTTGGTCATTTCTTTCATTCTTTCATTTCTCTTTGTGGGACCATGCTGTGTGCAAATTGGCTGCCGCGTTTCCTACATTACAACAGTGACTACATTTCAAAAGTACTTAATTGATCGTAAAGTGTTTTGGGACATCCTGAGGCCTTAAAAGACGCTCTAGAAATGCCAGTCTTTCTTTCCTTCTTTCTTGTATTGAGAAATCTAGCTGTAAACCCTAGTGCAGGACAACACTAAGTCTGAAAAGAGTGATGATGGGGTGAATCAGGTTACGGTGATTAGGCAATGCCAAGCTTGAGCTTTAAGAACCCGAAGACTGTAAGAGGAAGGAAAAGGTAGAGGGAGCTAAAGAGATCCACCACTCTGAAGTCCTGAGAAAGAAATTATGTGCAATGAGTCTTGCACCAAAATATTCCCGTGCAGCTTTAAACACTTCCTTCATAAACTAAACACAGCCCAAAAATGTACAGGAACATTTAATTGTTAGTGTGGAAATAGGGAGAGAGAAAAATATCAGGGCAGAGGAAGATTGATTCGGACAAGGTAGTTGGAACTTAGAAGGAACAAGAGGAAAATTCAGAGGAGCTGACACAGGTAAAACTACTGCCTGATGCTTAAGTGGTATCAGAGCTGAAGCAACGACCTCATTAACAAACAAAATGTGGAGGCAACATGGAATGACTGTGTCACCAAGTGCCAGAGATGGATAGAAGGATACCCTCTTAATTTAGGTTATGGGACACCTGGAAATGGAACTTCTTGGAATATTAGAATTAGGAGTGTTAATGATCTCACAAAGAGAATAGGACATGCCATTGTTCAAGATGACGTCCGTATTTCTCCAGCTATGCCAGTTTTGAGACACATTAATAGGTGACACTTCTGGCTTAAACTTTGGATAATAAAATGGACACCTCACCATGAGGTCCTACACACTGTTCAAATTCTCACACAGCTTCTCCACTGATACAATGCACACAAACACAGTTATCCCATTGGTTAAGCCACTGAGTAGTTGAGCCATCCAGACCAGAAGGTGTCAGGGTAGAGCGTTGGTGTGTGATGAGTTAAGTTGATCTCAGCCACCATGAAGCAGGGATTCTATATTTGGCCTTGCCACCCCTGTGCCACACTGGAAAGCAAGGAAATGTATCACACGGAACTGCCGTCAGCAGCCAAATACAGTGTATGGGATTGCTGACCGCAGCTAAATGTATTGAAATGCTTTTGAATGTACTGTACAAATTTTTATATGAATAAAGTATATTTTGAAATTTTAAAAAAACCCTGTGCCACAGAGAGGAAAATCAACAGGGATTTCAGCTCCAGTGGCGGATACTGGAAAGTACCTTTGAATGTCAGGTAGCCTGACTACACTCACAGGGGTCAAGTTTCGGGCCGCGCCTAGAACGGCACAACCCCGCGAGCCACTCCTGAATTCCGCGCTCAAACCGTGCCTAAAACTTTCCTCGGTATTCTCCCCGCTGCTGGAATGTTCCAGGCACTTGGTGCAGCGCAGCACAAGCTGTGAGGGGTGGAGCCAGGTCCCGGCGCTGAAAACAATGCCGGGACCTCTGCACATGTGCGCTAGAGTGTGCGCGCATGTGCAGTAGCTCCAGGCCGTCGAGGCTGCATGGGAGGGGCCTGAAGCATGCCGCCCCTAGCCCTGGCCAAATGGGCTCACTGGGGCGGCGAAGATCGGATTCAGGCCTCCCTCGTCTTGAGCTTCAGCTCCCGCTCCAGCTCCCCCCACCCCCGTTCAGCTCCCGCTCCGGCTCTCTCCCCCCCCCACTCCCGCCGTTCAGGTCCAGTCCGGTCCACTCCCCACCTCCCTCCCTCCCGTTCAGCTGTTCCCCCTCCCTCCACATCCTCGGTGGGGCCCACCCACCCGGCATTTTGCTGGGGACGGGCCCCGCCCGAAGTCTTCGGCCCGGCTTCCTCTCATCGACCGGGCCCGTTCGTCTCCCCCCCCCTCTCTTCTCCTCCCCTCCCTCCCTCCCTCTCCCCCCTCCTTCTCTCCCCTCCGCCCCTCTCCTCCCCTCCCCCCTCGCTCTCTCTCCTCCCCTCCCTCCCTCCTCTCCTCCCCCTCTCCCTTCCTCCCCCCACCCCTCACTGTCAGAAACACAGAGAGACACTGACAGACAGAGAGATAGACACTGTCAGACAGAGAGAGAGACATTGACAGAGACAGAGAGAGAGGGACACTGCGGTGGGGGGGGGGGGGGGGTGGCTGTCCCAGCACGCCGTTGAAGGGCTCTCGGTGCTGCAGTCAGTGAGTAGAAATTTAATATTTTATTTATTGACTTTTTAAATTATTTTTTTATTTTTTATTTTTTTATTTTTTTGATTGATTTATTGGTTGATTTATTGATTTATTTAGCATTTATTATTGATGATGGCTCTTTATTTGTAAAAGTGATGTGTTTCATGTTTGTAAACATCCCTTCCCCGTCCGCCCACCCCACCCCATCCCCCATCTTTCGATCCATACGCCTGATTTCTAAGTGTAGGCAAGGTTTTCTGAGCGTACAAAAATCTACACTTACTCCATTCTAAGTTAGTTTGGAGCAAGTTTTTACTGCCTAAACTTGCAAAACAGGCGTAAGTGGGCGAACACGCCCCCTTTTGAAAAAAAATTCTGTTCTAAAATGAAACTGTTCTAACTCACTAGAACTGGAGCAAACTAAATGCCGAGAATTGTAATTTCTAAGATACTCCATTCTAAACTAGTTGCTCCAAAAAAATAGGAGCTACTCAGGCCGAAACTTGACCCACAGTTTTCATTGCCTCCATATAAACCATACTCGTCCAAAGACACTGTATCCCCATATAAATTAGATGCCTATCCTTGAAGCGCACACTGTACCAACCTCCTCCATATACACTCTATCCATCTCCTCCATATACACTGTATCCTTCTCCTCCATATATATTATATCCTTCTCATTCATATACACTCTATCCATCTCCTCTATTTACACTGTATCCTTCTCCTCCATATACATTGTATCCTTCTCATTCATATACATTGTATCCCTCTCCTCCATATACACTGTATCCCTCTCCTCCATATACACTGTATCCCTCGCCTCCATATACACTGTATCCCTCTCCTCCATATACACTGTATCCCTCGCCACCATATACACTGTATCCCTCTCCTCCATATACACTGTATACACTCCTTACCAATGGATCTATTACAGACCCAATCCACGTCTGGACCGGGGTCAAACAGGGCTGCACCATTGCCCCAACCCTCTTCTCAATCTTCCTTGCTGCCATGCTCCACCTCACAGTTGACAAGCTTCCCGCTGGAGTGGAACTAAAGTACAGAACCAGTGGGAAGCTGTTCAACCTTTGTCATCTCCAGGCCAGGTCCAAGACCACCCCAACCTCTGTCATCGAACTACAGTAAGCGGATGACGCCTGCGTCTGCGCACATACAGAGGCTGAACTTCAGGACGTAGTCAATGTATTTACTGAGGCGTACGAAAGCATGGGCCTTACGCTAAACATCAGTAAGACAAAGGTCCTCCACTGGCCTGTCCTCGCCACACAGCATTGTCCCCCAGTCATCAAGATCCACGCACAGCCCTGGACAACGTAGACCACTTCCCATATCTCGGGAGCCTCCTATCAACAAGAGCAGGCATTGATAACAAGATCCAATACCGCCTCCAGTGCGCCAGTGCAGCCTTTGGCTGCCTGAGGAAAGGAGTGTTTGAAGACCAGGCCCTCGAAACTGTCACCAAGCTCATGGTCTACAGCGTGTAGTAATACCTGCCCTCCTGTATGGATCAGAAACATGGACCATGTACAGTAGACACCTCAAGTCACTGGAGAAATACCATCAACGATGTCTCCGCAAGATCCTACAAATCCCCTGGGAGGACAGACGCACTAACATTAGCATCCTCGACCAGACCAACATCCCCAGCATTGAAGCACTGACCACACTTGATCAGCTCCGCTGGGCAGGCCACATAGTTTGCATGTCAGACACAAGACTCCCAAAGCAAGCACTCTACTCGGAATTCTTTCACGGCGAATGAGCCAAAGATGGGCAGTGGAAACATTACAAGGACACCCTCAAAGCCTCCCTGATAAAGGGCAACATCGCCACTGACACCTGGGAGACCCTGGCCAAAGACCGCCCTAAGTGGAGGAAGCACATCTGGGAGGATGCTGAGCACCTCGGAGTCTTGTCGCCGAGAGCGTGCAGAAATCAAGCGCAGGCAGCGAAAAGAACGTGCGGCAAACCAGTCCCACCCACCCCTTCCCTCAACGACTATCTGTCCCACCTGTGACAGAGACTGTGGTTCTCCTATTGGACTGTTCAGTCACCTAAGGACTCATGTTAAGAGTGGAAGCAAGTCTTCCTCGATTCTGAGGGACTGCCTATGATGATGATGATGATACATTGTATACATTTCATATAAACCAGCTTGGATCAGGACAAAAGGACACGGGTGAACCAGTTGGAGCTTTTAGCCACAATCCGATAGCTCTGGGCCATTTTTACTGTTTTTTAAAAAACATATATTCTTCTAAACTGAATTCAAATTCTCACAGTGGGATTGAACTCAACGCCCTGACTGCACCGAACTGTGCAGTCTCCACGCTGGCTTCTGAAGTCTGAACTCGTATAAATAGTTGAGACGACGCCGTTTAGGGCCACACCAAAAGGTTCGCGCTCGCAACTGCAATTACAGAGGGTCACAACTATTATTGTGAAAGAGCATTGTGCTACGAGGCGACCAGCTCATTGGGACAGCGGGATAGCTGTTTTAAAAGTCTGAATGGAGAGACTACCTTTCCCTGTTTTTGAGAGATACCCTCATTCAAAGCCTGGAAATTCTCTCTATTTTCTGGACACGCGGGTTAGAAATTAAATTAAACGATTTAAGTTTTGTTAGATCGCAAACTGCACGGAGCTTTCCAAATGCAGACAGGTAGATGGGACGTGAGTGGGTTTCTGATACGAATGAAATTCAGAGCAGCGGCGCAAAGTGTGCGAAGCACGGAGATCAATCTGAATTGGAAACCGTGCCTGGGACTGAGCGGGCCGGACCCGGGGCGGTCACTCTCTGGGCTGGAGCCCGGGGCGATTACTCTCTGAGCTGGAGCCCGGGGCGGTCACTCTCTGGGCTGGAGCCCGGGGCGGTCACTCTCTGGGCTGGAGCCCGGGGCGGTCACTCTCTGGGCCGGACCCGGGGCGGTCACTCTCTGGGCTGCAGCCCGGGGCGGTCACTCTCCGGGCCGAATCAGGGGTGGTCACTCTCTGGCCTGGAGCCCGGGGCGGTCACTCTCTGGGCCGGACCCGGGCGGTCACTCTCTGGGCCGGACCCGGTGCGGCCACTCTCTGGCCTGGAGCCCGGTGCGGTCACTCTCTGGGCCGGACCCGGTGCGGTCACTCTCTGGGCCGGACTCGGGCGGTCACTCTCTGGGCTGAAGCCCGGGGCAGTCACTCTCTGGGCCGGACCCGGGGCGGTCACTCTCTGGGCCGGACCCGGGGCGGTCACTCACTGGGCTGGAGCCCGGGGCGATCACTCTCCCCCGGACCCCGGGCGTTCACTCTCTGGGCTAGAGCCGGGGCGGTCACTTTTCCCCGGACCCCGGGCGGTCACTCTCTGGGCTGGAGCCGGGGCGGTCACTTTCACCCGGACCCCGGGCGGTCACTCTCTGGGCCGGACCCGGAGCGGTCACTTTCCCCCGGACCCCGGGCGGTCACTCACTGGGCTGGAGCCCGGGGCGATCACTCTCCCCCGGACCCCGGGCGGTCACTCTCTGGGCCGGACCCGGAGCGGTCACTTTCCCCCGGACCCCGGGCGGTCACTCTCTGGGCCGGACCCGGAGCGGTCACTTTCCCCCGGACACCGGGCGGTCACTCTCTGGGCTGGAGCCGGGGCGGTCACTCTCCCCCGGACCCCGGGCGGTCACTCTCTGGGCTGGAGCCGGGGCGGTCACTTTCCCCCGGACCCCGGGTGGTCACTCACTGGGCTGGAGCCAGGGCGGTCACTTTCCCCCGGACCCCGGGCGGTCACTCACTGGGCCGGACCCGGAGCGGTCACTTTCCCCCGGACCCCGGGCGGTCACTCTCTGGGCTGGAGCCGTGGCGGTCACTCTCCCCCGGACCCCGCACGGTCACTCTCTGGGATGGACCCCGGGGCGTTCACTCTCCCCCGGACCCCGGGCGGTCACTCTCCCGGACCCGGAGCGGTCACTCTCCCCCGGACCCCGGGCGGTCACTCTCCCCCGGACCCCGGGCGGTCACTCTCTGGGATGGACCCCGGGGCGTTCACTCTCCCCCGGACCCCGGGCGGTCACTCTCCCGGACCCGGAGCGGTCACTCTCCCGTACTCTCTTCCTGCGGGCTGTGAGCAGACACTCTCGGAAGGGGCGCTGCTGACTCAGTATTGAGAGCGGAGAGACCGGGCGGGGGAAGGAGCTCAGACCCTGCACTGGATCGGGGGGCTTTCTATTGATTTACAGAGAGGAATTCTGTCCCAGTAATGTTGGGATTAAAGAAGAATAAGACCCGGATTAAACACAATTACCCGGAACAACTGTGGGAGCGACCAATATTTGCGGGAATCGGTTACAAGAGACGGGGATTTCTGTGTGAAACAGACCACTGCGAGCCCCCGATTACTGGGTCGGTACCGCGGGGTCCGGCTCAGTGAAAGAGCCGCGCACCCGGAAAGAATGTGAGAACCTCTCATTCACAACTTCCATCTCCAACTCGCCAATTGTACATGAGAGGGAGAGACAGAGACAGACAGAGAGACAGGCAGAAAGAGGGACAGAGAGAGAGAGAGAAGGACAGAGGGAGAGACAAGGGGAGGCAGAGAGAGACAGAGAGTAAAACAGAGAGGCAGAGATAATAGACAGAAAGGCAGACACACGCATGGAGGTAGACACAGAAAGTGAGGCGGGCACACAGAGTGATAGAGACAGACACACACACAGAAAGGCAGAGAGATAGAGACGGCGACAGACAGACACATAAACCGAGAGACACGGAAATGAGACTAAGCAAGACAGAGACAGTGACAGATAGAGAAATTGGGTTCCAGTTCCCTATTTTTCCCGTCCATTCATTTCCAAAATAAAATTCAACTAAGTTAGGATATTGCCTCATAAGAGAGCCACGTCGCCTTGTGCCGCCGACCCGTTGCTCCGTGCTCCCAAGTTTCTTCTACCTGTAGGAGCCCAAGCTGCCCTCCCCCCGGCCTCGCCCGTGAACGAGTTAGAAATGCCGCCGAGAAGCAGAGCTTGTTGTTTGGGGTTTGCAGTGCCGGGTAACCGCCCGTCGGATTGCCATTCTTTCCTATTCTGTTTTCTCGCTCTTAGAAAAAGGCTTTATTTAATCCAGATGTGTTCTCAACACCCGCCAAATTCCACATCTGCCACTTCTCTTTCTAGAGGTCGGCAGGGAGGGGAACAGAAAGGTTTTCATAGTTTAAAAAAATGATGTGTCAATGTGTACAAACTCCTAATAAACACACACACCCGAGAGCGGAATGCTGTGGACTCGCAATCCGGACACATTCAAATGGCACAGGAGGAGAATTATAAAACATTACATCGTTTCCCTGTTCGCAGGAACTCCTATTAGTCGTTGGGAAAGTTATTTTGGGGATCGTGCCTTACCGTTCTGCCCAAAGCCAAGTTTGAAAAAGAAACAGCAAGTGATGTAGAGCAGCGCGGTCGGTGCCATTCTCCCGTGTCCCCGCAGGACTTGGTTATTGTTTTTGTAAATTCCAATTCTGATCTCTTCTGGTGTATTTGTGTCCCGTTATATTCCGTTTGCTTCTGGCTGTCTCCTTCTCCCACTTGGCGGAGGTGTGTGATCTCTCTCTCTCACACACACTGTCTCTCTCTCTCTCCTTCTGCCTCTCGGCTAGTTTTCCAGACTACAATTTCGCTCTTCAAAAACAATTACAGAACGAAAAATGTGTCCTTTTCTCTTTAAGCCTGGAATGGTGTCACTTCCTCTCCGATAGCCGGTTTGAAGGTTTCCTGTCTCTCTCTGTTACATCCTTGGGGATGGTCTAACACTGAATAACACGCCGTGCGAACAACAAGGAGGCACCCCCCAATCTCTCAGTCACACAGAGACCCGAGAATTGCGGCTGGGTCGGCAGCGCTACTGAACCCGACTGCACCTTTCTAAAACAGAGTCCTCCAGCAGGAACTCGCTCTCATCCACACAAAACCTCCTTCGAACTTAGCTCCGTGCCAAAATAGATACAAGTTGAGAGAGGGAAAACTTCCCCGAATGTGCGGTACCCCACTTGTGAATTTCTTGGCTTGCATTAAAAGATGTGTCGCCTCTGATCTCCCGCTCCTCTGTACGCGCTCTCTCTCTCCTCTTCCCTTCCTGCTCTCGAACTGTTCTGTTCGCATGAGGATGGCGAAAGCATAAAAAATGGGGACTATCGCATTACACACACACACGCCCTCCCAGGGCCGCGATTAAAGCGAGCCCGACTAACTGCGAGAGAAAAACACGCTCCTGGTTACACACACACACACCCACAATAAGAATTACCACCCCCTTTAAAGAAAACCCGACCAAAATCTTCTCATAAACTGCTCGCTTCTCCCTTTAGCAAAGGATTCAGACGCGAGGACTGACGGTTTTGAGCAACAATTTGAATCGTGTGTATGTGTGTGTTTGCAAGTATTTATTGTGTTTTTTTGCAAAAACAGACTTTCATGACCAGTAATGCAGGCTCGAGGGGCCAAATGGCCCACTCCTGCTCCTATTTCTTATGTTCTTATGAAATAAAGAGACATAAAAGTTATTTGATTCCACACGGCAGGAGAGACACGACAGAGTGATATCAGCAAACGCGCACATCGTGATTTCTTCTTTTTTTCAAAGGGGCTTGTGCCACACAGCGAGACACTCGGGTTGTACAGTGGGTTTCCGTTCAAAGATATCAATCATTTAGGGGTTAAGGTACATCGTGATCATGTTGGAAGTAAAAGCTTTAAAAATGCAAATGCACACATTCTCCCTCACTGTAAACATCTGTTTCTATACCGAAACTGGACATACCACTCTCACTAAATATTATCTCTCACAGACTGTACATATTCTCTCTCACTATATATACACACATTTTCTCTCACTATATATTCTCTCTCACTATATATTATCTATATATACACATTCTCTTTATATATATTATCTATATCTACACACATTGTCTTTCACTATATATATTATCTATATATACACATTCTCTTTATATATATTATCTATATCTACACACATTGTCTCACTATATATATTATCTATATATACACACATTCTCTTTATATATATTATCTATATCTACACACATCGTCTCTCTCTATATATTATCTATATAACACATTCTCTCACTATATATATGATCTATATATACACATTGTCTCCCCCTGTATATATACATATCTCTCACACTATATATATCTTCTCTCACTATATATATGCACATTCTCTCTCACTCTCTCACACTATTGAGAGAGGGGGCCTATGCACTGCAATAGTGCGGTGCAGCTGGTGAAGCCGTGACAGATACAATCGGCGTGGAAGGAAGGGGCGCCGCGAACTCGAGTGATCGCGGAGAGATTCGCCGTTGGAAACCACGAAGCGAATCCCCGCAGTCAGCGAACCTGCGCCAATCAGCTTTACTTGAAATGTCAAATAATTCGTAATTTTTATGGAGTAGTTAGCGAGAGAGGGGGGAGTTATATAAAGAGGATTTTTATTTTTAAAAACATACAGTGGGTGTCGCCGATGCTCCCGGCCTCCTCCTCTTCCAGGAAGAACCTGGGAGTGAATTAACCAGCCCAATGATGCCACTAATAGAGGGTCTCTCCCCGTCTCCTGGACGGCGCTGGGAGGCAGATGGACCATGAGAGGCATCACCGGACCCATCTCACTGTCGCAGTTACAGCGCGCACCGACCTGTTGAATGCAGCCCCCCGTCATATGTGTTTAAATAGTTCCCGAGGGTGCATTTCGCCGCGGTGATGCGTTGTTTGAACTCAATATGGCAAATATTAGTAGCGGCGGATGGACAATACGATATTTCTGGCCACACCTGACTCCTTGTCGGCAAAGTGACTGGAGCCGAGAGCTGTTGAGGGTCTTAAAGGGGCATTCACTCATCAATGGGGAATTTAAATAAAAACACATGGGGCTAGATTTTCCATTATTTTGGCATGCATAACGCCCACTTAACGTCAATTTTAACACTGAAATGAGATGTAACGCCCAGATATTGCCCATTTAGCCACAAAATGGAAACTGCCGCGCATTTTTCGGACACTTATCGCCGAGCGTTACTTTCACCATGTACGTAACGCCGAGATTCAATAATTTTTTGTCATAAGGATCACATTTGCCAAAACTAACGCCCAGGAGATCGCCCAGCGTCACTCTCACCACCTCGCACACATATCGCCCACAATATCGCTCGCCCAAAACACTGCTCTGAAAAAAGTGGACCTGTTCTGAACTAATCACAGCAGTGTGGGCGCCATTTTTCACATCGCAGGTCACTTCATTGAAAAGGCAGCTTCAACTTCGGGAGAGTTTGTATTGACTCTGGAGTTCTTCTCAGGTGAAGTGACCATCTCAACAGATATCTTTTTAGACTCTGGACGATTGGGTTTTACTGTAGGTGTCTTTTAGTGTGGAAATTATTGCTTCTGATCAATTGCTTTTGATAAATCAATACTTTAATTGGAATCGGACCAGCCATTTCTCAGCTTGCATCGATTAATACGCAGATGCTGCAGAGTGCAAATGGCTCAATGTCTAATGCACACCATTATGTGCCCCATGTGGCGGTCCAGACCATACACACCCTGCACTTAGAGGGAGAAGAAGTCTTACCTCGATGTGTCCAAGCACACCTGCCTTCAGAGACTGTGCATCCACAAGGTGGTGATCATTGAAATATGTGAGCTCATCAGGCCAGATATGCAGCCTGCCATCAGGACATCAGTGTCGGTCGAGGTCAAGGTCACCGCGGCACTGTCTTTCTATGCGACTGGTTCCTTTCGGGCCTCCACGGTCGAGATTTCCCCTCTGTCTCATTTTGCCACACATCGCTGCATTAGACAGGTCACGGAGGCCCTGTACATGCGTAGGATGGACTTTATCAGCTTTCCCATGACCATGGAGGCTCAGACTGACAGGGCAGGAGCATTGTACCACATTGCTAGGTTCCCCAGGGTGCAGGGAGCAATACAGTGCAGTCACATCGCCATGCAAGCATCTTCTCAGGACCCAGAGCTTTTCGCTCCCTGAAGGTCCAACTAGTTGTCGACCACAACCAGCTAATAATGGCATTGAATGCCAAATGTCTGGGCAGCTTCGATGAGGCTCACATCCTGCGTGAGAGTGCTGTCTCTGACATCTTTAAGAGTCAGCCACAAGGACAATGCTGGATGCTTTGTGACAATCGATATGGCCTAGCCACCTGGCTGATGACCCCCCTGCATGTCACCCACACCGAGGCCGAGTCGCGATACAACGAGAGCCACAGAGACACATGCAATGTGGTCCAGAAAACAATGAGTGTGCTTAAGCAGCACTTTAGATGCCTGGAGCACTCAGGAGAGGAGCTACAACCCTGAGCAAGTAGCTAAATTTGTGGTGGAGTGATCCATGCTGCACAACCTGGCTATCAAGGAGAGTACAAGAATTGCCAGAAGGGACTGATGGTCCACCTCAGGAGAGAGAGGAAGAGGATGACGAGGGGCTGGACGCTGAGCTAGGACCAGACAATCAGGCTGGCTATGCAACCATGCCCACATCCCCCTCCAGACTACAGAAAAGGGCCGGTGGTGGCTACATAGCTGCAAGATGCTTATGTCAGGAACTCATAAATGAGCGATTTTCTTCAAAGAACATTGTTGTGATGGACAACACTGACACACTGCTGTGTGTGCAGCTCAGACATCAATGGTGGGCATCACCTTGGTGCCAGTTAAAGTTTAAGTTGATTCAAGTTAAGTGATATTTAACCCTTTCATGTTAAGGAATCACCAGTGTGTAATGGTCCAGCTATCTGAGACAATGCGCAACAAGGTTATGTTGAATAAAAACATTTTATACGACCATTGTCTGAAACCTTAAGTATCACGGGCAAAAACAACCCACCCCCACCCATTTTTCCGACCATTGACATCAATCAAATGGTCAACATGTCCAGCAACACAGAATACAAAGGCAAAGCAGGAGGGTGGCCCCCTCCCCCCATACATTACAACAAATTGCATACACCCAGATGGAGATATAACACAGCCATCACCTGCGGACATGCACCTCACTTTCTTTCCCCCCTCTCCTTCTCCCCACCTCTATCCCTTCCCCTCCTCGCTCCATGCCACCTGGCCGAAGAACTCCTTAGGCGGTGTCTCATTGGAGGGGATGAAGGCAGAGGCGGTGGTTGCACGGATATGGGAGCGAGGGGTGCCGAGGTGGGAACATTCTCAGATCCAGAAGCAGGAACTTGGTCCTTGGCACTGGTGGTGCGGAACCTAGGGATGGAGTGCCGCACTCCGGGACCACTGGGAGGCCTGTGCCAGCAGTGTTCCTGGCTATCGCATCCAGGGCTTCCGTCATCCACGGAACCTACTCAGTCATGGTGGCCAGCTGTTGGGATATTCCCCCAATGCATCGAGGATCTGGTCACCAATGGTCACCTCCTGGACAACTGTACCATCTCTCCGCTCTAATGTGGTGCTCGTGGACCAGACCTGCCACATCCACGAAACCTCCACGAGGTCGGCGCCGTCCTGGGGATAAATGGGGTGCCCTGTAGTGAGGTGCATAGGCCCGGTACATCCAGAGTGGAAGCGGAAATGGCCGGAGGAGCACAAGATGGCCTTGGGGTGGAATGCCTTCTGGAGCCTGGCGATGCAGGTTCCTCGAAGTTCGCACTCTCATCTGTAAAGAACAGACCCAGCGGATTGCCAGGCAAGAATCGGAGCTCCTCAGCACTAGATGTAGGATCGTCCGGCGAGTCCGGCCCCGCACCCCCACCTTCTGGCCTCTGTGGTCTTGCCTGGGTCCATGCTGCTGGCTGAGCTGCAAAACACAAATTAGGTTATTGGAGGAGAAAGGGGTGCTAGGGTCACAAGGTGAGTCCAGTGCAACACACTGCATATGCACAACAAAAACACCACCCACCGCTATCAAAATCATCACAGACATCACAGTTCATGACCATCAACACATTCTGCATTGCAATGATTTTCATTAGGCCAACATTATTTATAGGACAATTTTAGAAATCATCTATCATATATTATTGTTTGGATATGAGTGGGTGTAGCATTTATTGACTTTACATCATGCAATGATGTATACTTTACTCACGTAGTATCACTTCAAGCTCTGCAGCTGCTTGCGTGGCTGTCCGGAGGTGCTTCTCCATGAGTCCGAGCACCCGCACCTCCATCTCAATGATGTCGCTGGGGACTGGTGGCCCCCCACCCGTTCACCTCTGCATGGACCTCATCGTCGAGAGCTTCTTCTGTATAAGGTAACAGGACGATATGGCATGAGATCATTGCGTGATATCATTGCTAGGTACTGTCACAGAGACTGATACAACACATAACCGACAGATGTAATCATGATTATTATGATAATTATCATTTTTACCGTGACGTGCACCGTGACACAGGCTTTGAGTACAACATTCCCGGTAAAAGTGAAAGACCTCACATCTGATGATAGTCACTCATGACTCTTTCAAATCAAAGTATAGAAATACATTAGTACATTTAAATCAATGTAATACTTACTCTTGCGGATCCCACAAGCTCGTTCCATCGTTTACGGCATCGGTTGCCCTCACGCTGCTTGTTGGTCACCGACGAGACCACCTCTGCTATCTCAGCCCATATCTTCTGGTAGGCCTTTGGGGTGGGCTTCCTACACCCTCCCTGGGTCAAATCACCCCAGTGTAACTCGACCTCCTGCAGGAGGGAAGTATTTGCCTCATCCGAGAATCTCTTTGCTCTTTTGCGCCCAGCAATGTGCTCCTCTCCCAGCTCACTGCTCTCGCCAGCATCAGTCTCCACAGTGTGCTGTTTCGCTTCCTCCTCTCCCTCGATTATAGGCACCAAACTCGGGCAAATATCTGGCTGGTAACAGCTAATTTTTGTTTCCCAATTTGCTTTAAAGCTCTAAACTCTCCCTCCTTCCTCCCAAAGCAGCCACAGCACACACACGCCTTCGCTCCCTCTCAGCTCCCTCTCTGTCTCCTCTTATGCGCATGTCATGATAACCCCTGATGTCCTGAATCGCAGGAATCGAGGGTTGCCATGCAACACTTTAAGGACGGCGACACTTTATGGCAGAATGTCAGAGAGATTTAACGCTACCGCCCACTTCATATTGCTCGTGGCAACGCCCAATTTAAAAAATGGAGACTAGGGGCTTTGAGAATGGGCGACAAGCCGGTGACCTGAAAATACATTTTTACCACCCATGCCGGAAATAATGTCCATTTTTGGGCAATCTGCACAAAAGTGTAAAATCTAGCCCATAGGTTCTGAAAAGTACCAGTTCTGTGCCAAGGGGCAGCGCATTATAACACATGGAGTTGTTATACCATCTGAACTGTTGCTGGATTTAAGCCAAAATAGGTGTCCACCAGAATCAAAAGGGCAGTATAACAACATTCTACCAGGACCTGTGATATAACATCTTGAGATACCTGTGATTATAACACCCTGATATACCTGTGCTATAACACCCTGATATACCTGTGATATAACACCCTGGTATACCTGTGATATAACACTTTGATATACCTGTGATATAACACTTTGATATACCTGTGATATAACACCATTCTGCCTGGACCCTTGATATAACACCATGAGATACCAGTGATCTAACACTGCGATATACCTGTGATGTAACACTCTGATATAACTTTGAGATAAAACCCATGATATAACATCGTGATATACCACTAATATAACACCCTAATATGGCTGTGATATAACACCATGATATTGCTGTGATCATCATCATAGGCAGTCCCTCAAAATCGAGGAATACTTGCTTCCACTCTAAAAGTGAGTTCTCAGGTGATTGTACAGTCCAATAAGGGAATGACAGTCTCTATCACAGGTGGGACAGACAGTCGTTCAAGAAAAGGGTGGCTGGTGAGTCTGGTTTGCCACACGCTCCTTCCACTGCCTGCGCTTGTTTTCTGCACGCTCTCGGCGACGAGATTCGAGGTGCTCAGCGCCCTCCAGAATGCTCTTCCTCCATTTAGGGCAGTCTTTGGCCAGGGATTCACAGGTGTCGGTGAAGATGTTGCACTTTATCAAGGAGGCTTTGAGGGTGTCCTTGAAACATTTCCTCTGCCCACCTGGGGCTTGCTTGCCATGTAGGAATTCCGAGTAAACCGCTTGCTTTGGGAGTCTTGTGTCGGGCATACGGACAATGTGGCCCACCCAACAGAGCTGGTCAAGTGTGGTCAGTGCTTCAATGCTGGGGTTGTTGGCCTGATGGAGAACACTGACGTTGGTGCGTCTATCCTCCCAGGAGATTTGCAGGGTCTTGCGGAAACATCGTTGGTGGTATTTCTCCAGCGATTTGAGCTGACTACTCTATATGGTCCACGTCTCTGAGCCATACAGGAGGGCGGGTATCACTACTGCCCTGTAGACCATATACTTGGTGCCAGATTTGAGGGCCTGATCTTCGAACACTCTCTTCCTCAGGTGGCCGAAGGCTGCACTGGCGCACTGGTGGCAATGTTGAACTTCGTCGTCGATGTCTGCCCTTGCTGCTAATAGGCTCCCGAGGTATGGAAAGTGATCCACGTTGTCCAAAGCCGCACCGTAGATCTTGATGACTGGGGGGCAGTGTTGTGTGGCGGGGTCAGGTTGGTGGAGGACCTTTGTCTTACGGATGTTTAGTGTAAGGCCCATGCTTTCGTTTGCCTCAATGTTGACTATGACTCGGAGTTCAGTCTCTAAATGTGCGCAGACGCAAACATCATCCGCGTACTGTAGTTTGACGACAGAGGATGGGACGGTTTTGGATCTAGCCTTGGGGCGATGAAGGTTGAACAGGTTCCCACTGGTTCTATAGTTTAGTTCCAATCCAGCGGGGAGCTTGTTGAGTGTGAGGTGGAGCATTGCAGCGAGGAAGAACGAGAAGAGGGTTGGCGCGATTGATTTGTCCGGACATGGATTGGGTCTGTGGTGGATCCGTTGATCAGGATCACGGCTTGCATGTCGTCGTGGAGCAGGTGGAGGATGGCGACAAACTTTTGCGGGCAGCCGAAACGGAGGAGTCGCTCCATAGTCCTTCGCGTGAACAGTGTCAAAGGCCTTTGTAAGGTTAAAGAAGACCATGTGCAAGGGTTGATGCTGTTCCCTGCATTTTGTCGCGCCATAAGATCATGTCCGTTGTGCCCCGTAGTGGACGGAATCCGCACTGTGACTCCAGGAGGAGCCCCTCAGGTTCTTCAGATAACACTCGGATATACCTGTGATATAACATCGATATACCTAGTGATATAACACCGTGATATACCTGTGATATAACACCAAGATATACCTGTGATATAACAACCGGATATACCTGTGATATAACACCTAGAGATACCTGTTATATAACACCCAAATATTTCTGTGATATAACACTATGATGTACCTGTGATATAACACCCAGATATACCTGTAATACAACACCCAGATATACCGTGATATAATACTCAGATATACCTCTGATATAACACCCTGATATACCTGTGATATAACACTCAGATGTACTTGTGATATAACACAGTGATGTACCTGTGATATAACAGCCAGATACACCTGTGATATAACATCCCGATATAGCTGTGATATAACAACATGATATACCTGTGATATAACACTCTGATATAGCTGTGAAATAACTTTGGGAGTGGAAGCAAGTCTTCCTCGATTCCGAGGGACTGCCTATGATGAAAACCCTGATGTCCCTGTGATATAACACCCCGATAAACTTGTGATGTAACATTTGATATAACTGAGATATAAAACCCAGATATACCTCTGATATAACACTCTGATAAACCTGTGATATAAAACCGTGATGTACCTGTGATATAACAGCCAGATATATTTGTGATATAACACCATGATATACCTGTGATATAACACCCTGATATAGCTGTGGTATCACACCCTGATATAACATCCAGATACACCTGTAATATAACGTGCAGATATAACGTGATATAACACTCTGACATTGCTGTGATATAGCACCCAGATATACCCGTGATATAACACTGTGATGTACCTGTGATATAACATCCTGATATCATCATCATCATCATAGGCAGTCCCTTGGAATCGAGAAAGACTTGCTTCCACTCTTAACATGAGTTCTTAGGTGGCTATACAGTTCAATACGAGAACCACAGTCTCTGTCACAGATGGGGCAGATAGTCGTTGAGGGAAGGGGAGGGTGGGACAGGTTTGCCGTACGCTCTTTCTGCTGCCTGCTCTTGATTTCTGCACACTCTCGGCGATGAGACTCGAGGTGCTCAGCGCCCTCCCAGATGCACTTTTTCCAATTAGGATGGTCTTTGGCCAGGGACTCCCAGGTGCCAGTGGGGTTGCTGCACTTTATCAGGGAGGCTTTGAGGGTGTCCTTGTAACGTTTCCTCTGCCCACATTTGCCTCGTTTGCCGTGAAGGAGTTCCGAGTAGAGCACTTGCTTTGGGAGTCTCGTGTTTGGCATGTGAACAATGTGGCCTGCCCAGCGGAGCTGATCAAGTGTGGTCAGTGCTTTGATGCTGGGGATGTTGGCCTGGTCGAGGATGCTAATGTTGGTGCGTCTGTCTTCCCAGGGGATTTGTAGGATCTTGCGGAGACATCATTGGTAATATTTCTCCAGCGACTTGAGGTGTCTACTGTACATGGTCCATGTTTCTGAGTCATACAGGAGGGTAGGTATTACTACAGCCCTGTAGACCATGAGCTTGGTGGCAGTTTTGCAGGCATGGTCTTCAAACACTCAGGTGGCCGAAGGCTGCACTGGTGCACTGGAAGCAGTGTTGGATCTCATCGTCAATGGCTGCTCTTGTTGATAGGAGGCTCCTGAGATATGGGAAATGGTCCACGTTGTCCAGGGCCGTGCGTGGATCTTGATGACTGGGGGACAGTGCTGGGGGTAAGGACAGGCTGGTGGAGGACTTTTGTCTTACAGATGTTTAGCATAAGGCCCATGCTTTCGTACACCTCAGTAAATACCTCGACTATGTCCTGGAGTTCAGCCTCTGGATGTGCGAGACGCAGGCGTCGTCCGCGTACTGTAGCTCGACGACAGGGGTTGGGGTGATCTTGGACCTGGCCTGTAGTTCTGTAGTTTAGTTCCACTCCAGCGGGAAGCTTGTCGACTGTGAGGTGGATCATGGCAGCGAGGAAGATTGAGTAGAGGTTTGGGCAATGCCGCAGTCCTGTTTGACCCCGATCCGGATGTGGATTGGGTCTATAATGGATCCATTGGTAAGGATCACGGCCTGCATGTCATCGTGGAACAGGTGGAGAATGGTGATGAACTTTTGGGAATATCCGAAACGGAGGAGGATGCTCCATAGACCCTCGCGGTTGACAGTGTCAAAGGCCTTTGTAAGGTTGAAGAAGGCCATGTATGAGGGCTGTTGCTGTTCCCCGCATTTTTCCTGCAGCTGTCGCGCTGCAAAAATCATGTCCGTTGTGCCCCGTAGGAGACGAAATCCGGACTCTGACTCCGGGAGGAGCTTCTCAGCCACAGGGAGAAGACAGTTGAGGAGGACTGATAACAGGGAGATTCCTCTAAAGTTGCCACAGTCGGACTTATCCCCTTTTGTAAAGGTGGTCACGATCACTCTATCTCTGAGATCTCCTGGCATGCTCTCCTCCCTCCAGATGAGAGAGATGAGGTCATGCATTCGTGCCACTAGTGCCTACCCTCCATACTCAGCAGGAATTCCATCTGCTCCCGAAGCCTTGTTGTTCTTAAGCTGCCTTATGGCTTTTTCTACCTCGTACAATGCTGGGGTTTTACTGAGGTGGTGACGAGTAGCATGCTGCGGGATGGAGTCGAGAACACTCGAAGCAAAGGCAGTGTCCAAGTTGAGGATGTCATGTATGTAGACTATTATGTGTGTAAGTACTCTGTTAATGACTCCACGAGGCAGGGGTATGGCACTTGAACTGTACAGACTGTAGTCCTTTATTGCAGCTCCTAGAGTGAGGACACCAAGAGGTGAGCTCCCTTTTATACTGGGTTACCTGCAGTGTACAGGTGATCCTTTGGTCTCCAACAGCAGCACCCTCTGGTGACAGGTATGGTATATACAGGGTGAAGGTACATTCAGGTCTAGTGTTACAGTACATCATTGACATGCATACATAACAACACTTCCCCCTAAGCCTTTCCCAAGTCCTTATTGCCATGACATGAGGAGGTGATCAATAGTGGGCTGTGGGAGGTTGTGGTGAGGGTTGTGTGGGTGCCAGGTGTGATTCCTGTGCTCGTGGCTGCCCTCATTCATTCCCCCCCCCTCACACAAAGACCATGTGGGTGTCACTGTTGGAGGATTCCTCAGTGGTGGAGCCAGTGCAATGGATAAGGTACATACACTGTAGAATGGGTAGATGGTGGCGTTTGGTGGTGGGCAGGGCTACAGAGCTGTATGTGCTCCTTGTCCTCCATTGGTGGTGGAAGTCTGGTCATCCCAGGGTCCGCCGGGAAAGCTGGAGGGTACTGGCCTCTCGCTCCCGGTGCTGACCCTGGTGGCCAGGGGCTGGTCTGGGGCAGGTTGCCAGCGGTGGTGGCTGTGCTGTCCATTGACCGCTGTCCCTGTAGTGGGTCTGCTCTCACTGGGTGTGTGTAGTGAGCCCTTCCTGGGGCATCACATTTGTTCCAAAAGCCCAGGCTACATGGTCAGGTAGCCCGCTGGACCTGGGGTCTTCCATGGGGGGTTTCCTGGGGCATTGACATTATACCTGTCAAATCCAGTGTCATTTAACATTCTACTTTTCACATGCATGACACATTGGCTCCAAACGCAACTAGTCGACTCTACACTGTTATCTCTCTTCACATCATCACATTTTGCACTTACAACACTTTCTTGTTTATCGGTGTCTCCATACATTTATCATATTAGCATTTCTGGCATCACTATTCAACGGTACAAACTTGTTACTTACATCATTTTTAACGGCATTCATTTCATTTTTTCCATTAGTTTTTTCGGCATCACCATTTAACATTACATTTGTACACTTGCATTCATTTACTGCACTTTTAACTTTAATGTCCTTGGCTTCACTGTGCCTAGTGTGGAACTGTCCCTTTAATTGCCTTGGGTTGCTGGTCTCCTTTAAGAGGGCCTTCCAATCCGGTTCGCCGCTCGGTGCCACGTGTTGCTCCCCCAACACTACCCCTCGTGGTCTGGTCGCGGCCATTTTGATTCCAGGTTCTTCGCCTCGTGGTATAGCTGCCATCTTCTCGCTCTCCTCGAGGTAGGCTGTGGTGATCCTTTTCACCCCAGGTTCGGTCATGGACGCCGGGAATTCACCTTCTACACTGATCTTCTTCCCTCGGAGTCCTGCCATGGCCCGGAAGGTGAGGTCTGGTCGTTTGGGTTTGATCATCTCGCCACGGTGTTGTGCAGTCGAGCTGAATGGTAGAAACATAGAAACATAGAAAAATAGGTGCAGGAGTAGGCCTTTCGGCCCTTCGAGCCTGCACCACCATTCAATAAGATCATGGCTGATCATTCCTTCAGTACCCCTTTCCTGCTTTCTCTCCATACCCCTTGATCCCCTTAACCATAAGAGCCATATCTAACTCCCTCTTGAATATATCCAGTGAACTGGCATCAACAACTCTCTGCGGCAGGGAATTCCACAGGTTAACAACTCTCTGAGTGAAGAAGTTTCTCCTCATCTCAGTCCGAAATGGCCTACCCCTTATCCTAAGACTTCCCCAACATCGGGAACATTCTTCCCGCATCTAACCTGTCCAGTCCTGTCAGAATCTTATATGTTTCTATGAGATCACCTCTCATCCTTCTAAACTCCAGTGAATAAAGGCCCAATTGATCCAGTCTCTCCTCATATGACAGCCCAGCCATCCCTGGAATCAGTCTGGTGAACCTTCGCTGCACTCCCTCAATAGCAAGAACGTCCTTCCTCAGACTAGGAGACCAAAATTGAACACAATATTCCAAGTGAGGCCTCACTAAGGCCCTGTACAACTGCAGTAAGCCCTCCCTGCTTCTATGTTCAAATCCCCTAGCTATGAAGGCCAACATACCATTTGCCTTCTTTACCGCCTGCTGTACCTGCATGCCCACTTTCAGTGACTGATGAACCACGACACCCAGGTCTCATTGCACCTCCACTTTTCCTAATCTGCCGCCATTCAGATAATATTCTGCGTTCGTGTTTTTGCCCCCAAAATGGATAACCTCACATTTATCCACATTGTACTGCATCTGCAATGCATTTGCCCACTCACCTAACCTGTCCAAGTCACCCTGCAGCCTCTTAGCATCCTCCTCACAGCTCACACCACCACCCAGCTTAGTGTCATTTGCAAACTTGGAGATATTACACTCAATTCCTTCATCCAAATCGTTAATGTATATTGTAAATAGCTGGGGTCGCAGCACTGAGCCCTGCAGCACTCCACTAGTCACTGCCTGCCATTCTGAAAAGGACCCGTTTATCCCGACTCTCTGCTTCCTGTCTGCCAACCAGTTCCCTATCCACGTCAGTATATTACCCCCGATACCATGTGCTTTGATTTTGCACATCAATCTCTTGTGCAGGACCTTGTCAAAAGCCTTCTGAAAGATAGGATTTCTAGGTGCTGCGATGGATCCAAGTTTTGGGCCGCATAGGTTGTCGATCGCTGGAACCCGGAGGCCGTCGTTGTTCCGACCGATTTGGACCTGCTCATCCAACTTCTTCCCAGCAATGTTGGACCATCACCGGCAACGATCCACAAGGGGTGCTTGTACATCGTGCCACCATGGGGCACCTGGACATCCACGCTGCCAACGACTGGAATGGTGCCTTTTGTATAGGTGAGCAGCTTTGCCTGGATTGTGGACAGTTTTGGTCGTTCGGCGGATTGTACCAGAGTTTTTCAAAGGCCATCTGACTTATCAACGACTGGCTCGCCCCTGTGTCAATCTCCATCGAAACTGGAACCCCGTTGATATCCACTTCCATTTTCTATGAGGAACTCTCGGTGGAGCACATATATATTGCATACTCTTCTTCCAGGGGCTGAGCAGAATCTTCATCGGTGTCGGAGCCCAGGTGATCGGCCAACTCTTCAGCGACGCGGTGAGTAAAACTTTTTCTGCACATTTGCTGAAGGTGACCTGTGGCGTTGTAGCCTTTGCAGGTATAGTCTTTGTATCAGCACTGGTGGGCCCTGTGGTTTCCTCCACAGCGTCAGCACAGGCTAGCCGGTTGGCCCCATGTGGCAGACTCAGGGTTGCGGGACTCAGGGCAGCATTCTTGCCTCTGAAAGTCGCCATTCTGTTCACTGTGCTCGTCAGTTTAGAGTCCTGGGTGTGGGTCATCATCCGTTTGGAGTTGCAGACCGAAATCATGAAGGCCTGGCTCACTTTGATTGCCTTCTGCAGGGTGGCCATAGTGTCCGCAGAGAGCAGTTTATGGAGGAGGCCCTCGTGACCGATTCCAATAACGAAAATGTCCCTTAGTGCTTCAGTGAGGTGGTCGCCAAAATCGCACGGTGCAGCCAACCTTCTTAGATCTGCAGCATACTTAACAATTTCTTGGCCTTCGGGCCGCCGGTGAGTGTAAAACCGTGCCTGACTATGAGGATGCTGTCTTTGGGTTTAAATTGCTCTTGTATTAAAGTTACGAGCTCCACAGAGCTCTTGGTTGTTGTCTTCGCTGGGGCTAGCAGGTCCCTGATGAGACCATGGATAGTGGGCCCAAAACTGCTGAGCAAGATGGCCCTGCGCTTGTGCGCCAGCAAGGACGGTGAGTCCCCAGCCAGGTCATTCGCGATGAAGAAGTGTTCTAACCTTTCCACGAAGGCATTCTTCTCTTTCTCATCAGTGAATTGTTGGAAGTTGCTGAGATAAGACATGTTGTGTGTGGAATTCGTAACCTCGTCGCTAGTTATTGTGTATGTAAGCACTCTGTTAATGACTCCACGAGGCAGGGGTATGGCACGTGAACTGTACAGACTGTAGTCCTTTATTGCAGCTGCTAGACTGAGGACACCAAGAGGTGAGTTCCCTTTTATACTGGGTTACCTGCAGTGTACAGGTGACCTGTAGGTCTCCAGTAGCAGCACCCTCTGGTGTACAGCTATGGCATATACAGGGTGAAGGTACAATCAGGTCTAGTGTTACAGTACATCATTGACATGCATACCTAACATAGACCATGTATACTAACTGTATAGTCACATAAGGTGTTCCACCAGAGGGCACTGAGGTGGGAGACCTGAGGGTCACCTGCATAGGTGTGCAGGGCCCAGTATAAAAGGCTGCCCACCATGCTTGTGCCTCACTCTGGAGTTACAATAAATGGGACTAAAGTCACAACAGCTCAAGTACAATACTAGACCTCGTGGAGTCACTCATAAGAGTATTAAAGACATAACAACTGGTGATGAGATTACGAACATTCACGCAAAAATGACTAACGGTGCATTAGAAAAGTTCTCAGAGGGTGAAGATTGGGAAGCCTTTACAGAGCGGCTCGACCAATATTTTGTAGCAAATGACCTGGTAGACGATGATCCGGCCACGCTGGCAGATAAGCGCAGAGCTATCCCGTTGACCAGTTGTGGGCCCGTGGTCTATGGTTGCATCAGGAACTTGCTTGCACCAGAGAAAACAACGACTAAGTCATACGAGGAACTGAAAGTGCTAATTCGGGAACAACTCAAACCGAAGGAGAGCATCCTCACGGCCAGGCATCGATTTTATACACACTGTCGCCCCGAGGGCCAGGAAATCACAAAGTACGCTGCTGACCTCAGGAGGCTGGCAGGACCGTGTGAATTCGGCGCATCCCTCGCCGATGCTTTGCGGGACATCTTCGTAATTGGCATCGGTCATGAGGCCCTTCTTCACAGGCTACTGTCTGCCGAAACTACTGTCACTCTGCAGAAGGCCATCAGCATCAGCCAGGTGTTCGTGACCTCAAGCTGCAGCTCCAAGCAGATGATGAATCACTCTCAGGACTCAAACCCGGCAAGTACTGTAAATAGAATGGCGCCTTTCACAGGCAGAACTGTTGAACGTGAATCTGTCCAGGGCAGAACGTACAGGCCCCCAAGTCCTTTAACTCAGAGTCCGCCGAGGGGTGCAAACGTAAGTCGAGTAGCACCATGCTGGCGTTGCAGAGGTAATCATAGGGCTCATCAGTGTCGGTTCAGAGACCACGTGTGCAAAGGCTGCAGCAAAAAGAGCCAGCTCCAGCGAATGTGCAAAAGAGCTGTGATTCACCACGTGGAAGAGGAGTCAGCAGATGGCTGTGAATCCAGCGTGGATTACGAGGAGATGGCTAGAGAGGCAGCTCAGTCCCAGGATGAAGTGTATAGAGAATGTACCTGCACCACAGATTGTCCTCCAGTGATAATGGAAGTCGAGATAAATGGCATAGTCTTCATGGAAGTGGACACGGGGCGAGTCAGTCAGTAATGAGTGAGCAAGCCTTTGAGAGGCTCTGGAACGATCAAGCTGAATGACCCAAGCTGGTCCCGGTTCAGGCAAAGCTGCGCACCTACACCAAGGAACTGATATCAGTTGTTGGTAGTGCGGATGTAAGTGTATCCCATGATGGCGCAGTGCACAATTTCCCATTGTGGATTGTTTCAGGTGATGGACCAACGCTACTTGGAAGAAGATGGATGGGGAAGATTCATTGGAACTGGGAAGACTTCATCCCTCCAGCGATCGATGTCCCCCATGCTCAGAGGCAGAGCAAGCCCCCACCGTCGGTTGGACCAGGCACCGGAGAGCAGATCCGCGCAGCCCCCGAGACACAGACCGCTCATCACGACTGTGTGGCGATGATCCGGCCGAGACGACCCGAATGCACCTTCCCGGTTTTAGTGGCAGGACTCCTGGGGAGGAAGATTGGATCCGAGGGCGCCTTCCCAGCTTCAGTGGCAGAATCCCTGGGAAAGAAGATCGCGGCACTCGATATCATGGACAGGGAAAAGATTGCGTCCAAACCACGAGGTGCAGCGCAAATGGAGCAACGACACATGGTTCCACACAAGGAAGTCGATTGGGATAAAAGTAGTAAGGCCATTTTAAAGGAGACCAGCAACCAGCCATTTTTGAATGAACTGCTTGAAATTGATAACCAATGTAAACGTCCAGCTGTAACGAGCAAAATGTAGTTGAGCAATGTCGGGTGCAAATTCCAATCAGCCAATGTAGCGGGTCAACACCTAATGGTCGTATGCAGGTCCAGCGGGCTACCCAATGCTGGGACCAGAACGATGTATCATAAAATGTCCCCACAGTTGACATAAATAGACAAGCCGCAGCGTAAACAATCCCCGGAGAGCAGAGGCACCGGTAGCGATACCCTGCCTCAGATTGGTTTAACATTGCAGGCACCCAATGGCATGACCCGCCACGGGTCAGAAACAGCAAACTGCGTCTATGCTCGCAGTCGACTACCGTTGTCCACCATCCGGGTGGAAAAGGTGCAGCCCACAAACCCACTCGCCACCACGGCAATGCTCAAGAGTGCAGGGTCACCCGCAACGGCTCCTCCGAACGGGACCTGGACCAGCCAGGATCCCAAACTAGAGAGTGCTCACAACGGTGGCCTCAAGGAAAGCGAGTCAGCAGTCTCCTGCGAACTGCTAGACAAGATGAGGCAGCCCCACCGTTGCGTAGAAGAAACGCTCACTCACTCAGACCGCTTCCCAGGGAGCAGCAGCGACATTGTGGAAATGAAAAGGACAGGTAGGTCACAGACACATCAGCTGTCTTTGGGCCTGCCCAACACTAAGAGTAACGGCAAGAGCCCTGAGCTCTGGCAACTCGAGCAAAATGAGCTCACCTCGCCCACAGACCCACTAGCATGGGGCGCTGCACCGCCACCAGACGACCCGGATCTCATCCGGCTGTGCTGGAACTAGACTGTCCTTGTGTACCTGTACTGATATACCTGTACTGATCATGTAAATGTACCACACAAAAAGAAACGCAACTGTAATCCACCCAACAAATGTACCAAGATGTAAATGTAAAACGGATGTAATGAACTTGAATGCAATTTGCATGTAACAGGCCATTAGCATGATCTCTGTGTGGGGGGGAGAATGGAGTAGTCATGGAGTCACCACCAGAAATCACTGGGGACCTCCACTGGCAACAAATCTCACTACCAACCCACCCAAGCTAGAAGCGACCCTCCAATGGTCAATCACGAAGAGCAAAGCCCAGCTCACCATCAATGTACGAGTCAATTTGCATTAAATACTTGGGGGAAGTGATGTCATGTATGTAGACAATGTGTATTAACTGTACAGTCACATATGGTGTGCCACCAGAGGGCACTGCAATGGGAGACCTGAGGGTCACCTGCATATGTGTGCAGGGCCCAGTACAAAATGCTGCCCATCATGCTTATGCCTCACTCTGGAGTTACAATAAATGGGACTAAGGTCACAACAGCTCAAGTACAATACTAGACCTCATGGTGTCATTCATAAGAGTATTAAAGACAAAACAGAGAAGATCTTCGAAGTGCTTATTCCAGCGGGCCCTGACTGCCTCGGTGTCTTTGATGACGAGATCCAACACCGCCTCCAGTGCACCAGTGCAGCCTTCGGCCGCCTGAGGAAAAGAGTGTTTGAAGACCAGGTCCTCCAAACTGCCACCAAGCTCATGGTCTACAGGGCTGTAGTAATACCCGCCCTCCTGTGAGGCTCAGAAACATGGACCATGTACAGTAGACACCTCAAGTCGCTGGAGAAATACCACCAACGAGTCTCCGCAAGACCTACAAATCCCCTGGGAGGACAGACGCACCAATATTAGCATCCTCGACCAGGCCAACATCCCCAGCATTGAAGCACTGACCACACTTGATCAGCTCCGCTGGGCAGGCCTGACACAAGACTCCCAAAGCAAGCGCTCTACTCAGAACTCCTTCACGGCAAATGAGCCAAAGGTGGGCATAGGAAACATTACAAGGACACCCTCAAAGCCTGCCTGATAAAGTGCAACACCCCCACTGATATCTGGGAGACCCTGGCCAAAGATCGCACTTAGTGGAGGAAGCGTATCCAGGAGGGCGCTGAGCATCTCGAGTCATCGCCGAGAGGATGCGGTAATCAAGCACAGGCAACGGAAAGAGCGTGCCACCCTTTCCCTCAATGACCATCCGCCCCTCCTGTGACAGGGACTGTGGTTCTTGTATTGGACTGTTCAGCCACCTAAGGACTCATTTTAAGAATGGAAGCAAGTCTTCCTCGATTGCGAGGGACTGCCTATGATGATGATGAACATTTTGATATACCTGTGGCGCAACAGTCCGATATACCTGTGATATAGCATGCATATATAACGTTTTATAACACACCGATATACCTGTGATATAATATGCAGATATAACGCTTTATACCACACTGATATACCTCTGATATAACATGCAGATATAACGCTTTATAACACACTGATATACCTCTGATATAACATGCAGATATAACGCTTTATACCACACTGATATACCTCTGATATAACATGCAGATATAACACTTTATAACACACTGATATACCTGTGATATAACATGCAGATATAACGCTTTATACCACACTGATATGCCTCTGATATAACATGCAGATATAACGCTTTATACCACACTGATATACCTCTGATATAACATGCAGATATAACGCTTTATAACACACTGATATACCTGTGATATAACATGCAGATATAATGCTTTATACCACACTGATATGCCTCTGATATAACATGCAGATATAATGCTTTATACCACACTGATATACCTGTGATATAACATGCAGATATAACGCTTTATACCACACTGATATGCCTCTGATATAACATGCAGATATAACGCTTTATACCACACTGATATTCCTCTGATATAACATGCAGATATAATGCTTTATAACACACTGATATACCTGTGATATAACATGCAGATATAACGCTTTATACCACATTGATATACCTCTGATATAACATGCAGATATAACGCTTTATACCACACTGATATACCTCTGATATAACACTCTGATATACATGGGGCTAAATTTTACACTTTTGTGCAGATCGTCCAAAAAGGGGCATTATTTCCCACATGGGCAGTAAAAATGGGTGTTCAAATCGCCGGCTTGTCGCCCATTTTCAAAGCCCCTAGTCTCCATTTAAAAAATTGGCCATTACCGCAAGCAATCTGAAATGGGCGTTGGCATTAAATCTCTCCGACCTTCTGCCGTAAAGTGTTGCCGTCCTTAGCAACGGCATGGCAATGCATGTTTCTGCGATTCAGGAGGTCAGGGGTCATCATTACATGTGCAGAAGAGGAGACAGAGGGAGAGAGGGAGCAGAGAGGGATTGAAAGCGTGTGTGTGTGTGGTGTGTGCTTGTTTGGTTGTTGTGGGAGGCACGAGGGAGATTCACCAGCAGCAGAAAGCCTACTCAAGAACATAGTTGGCACCGAGTTTTTGCCCAACAAATAATACAAAACATGGAAGGGTTGGAGGAGGCACTGGAGCTGTTAGCCAGGTACACTGGTGGCAGAGAGCTCCCAGTGGTACTGGAGCGTGGCACTGCACTCCAAGGTGCTGCACCCACATTGCCAACGACACATGAGAGCCAGGAGCAACATCTTGCTTCTGGCTCGGAACACATTCCCACCTCAGGACCATCCTCTCCGGTATCCGTCCAAGCAACGGTTCTGCTGTCATCCCCTGCAATGAAGCAGCGCCTGAAGGGCTCCTCGGCCAGGTGGCTTGGAGTCAGGATGAGAAGGGGAAAGGGTAGAGGTAGGGAGGAGAAGCGGGGGTGGGAAGGAAAGTGAGGTGCATGGCCGCAGGTGTTGTCTGGGGCATAGTGATAGGTTGCTGCTATTTTGGTGGAAGGGTCGGGGCAAGGGGCGAGGGGGCTAGCTTGTTGGTTTGCATTTGTGTTCTGTATTGTGGGAAATGGGGACCATTGTCATGATGTAAATGTGATAAATTTGTTGTGGGGTGGGGTGGGGTGTTTTTTTACAGAGATACTTATGATTTCAGACAAATGTTCGGATTAAATGTTTTTTATTTAACATAAACTTTGTAAAGTCCTGTCCCCTCAGTACAGATTCACACGAAGCATGTAGTGAAGTCAAGGTCACTCTGGACCTGCACCTTTATTTCACAGCTCTGGAATGTTGCACTTGCCTGAGACCTGTCCTTATATACCTGTCTCTTGCAAGTGCACCCTTGGTGGTAAGGTATGCTGGTGGTTACAGGTCATATCTTATTACAATCATTTATAGAATGTTAAGATACAGTTATATATAATAATGGAAGATACATGACATCACCCTCCTCCAAGATCTTATTGTCTTTATAGGTTCAATCTCCCAGGTGGTCTACGCTCTCGCGTGGAGCGTCTGAGTTGTGGTTCAGTTGTTTGCCTTGATGTCTGTTTTTCTTTGGGTGTGGTTGCTGGTATCTCGCCTGGGCTGTCTGTTTCGATTGGTGTGATTGTTGTTGACTCGCCTAGGCTGTCTGTTGGGATTGCCCTTTCCTCAGGTTGTTCTCTCTGTCTGTCCACCAGGTGTGGTGCGAGTTCCACATTGTAGTCTGCCTCTGGTTCCGCAGTGTTGTTGGTAAATCTGCTTTTGACTTGGTCTACATGCCTCCGGCAGGTTTTGCCATTGTCCATTTGTACTACCAGTAGCCTGTTTCCTTCCTTGCCCGTTACTGTCCCTGCAAGCCATTTGGGACCCCTGCCATAGTTTAGTACAAACACTTTGCCCCATCTCATTCCATCTCCCCCTCGAATTTCTGGCATGGTACTCAGTCAGCTTACGGCGCTTTGCCTCAACGAATTTGTGCATGTCTGGGAGGATTAATGAGAGCCTTGTTTTTAAAGTCCTTTTCATCAACAGTTGCGCGGGGGGAATCCCAGTCAATGAGTGCGGACGAGATCTCTATGCCAGCAGTAGTCGCGACAGGCGACCCTGCAGCGTGGGACCTTGGATTTTAAGCATGCCTTGTTTAATGATTTGCACTGCTCTCTCCGCCTGGCCGTCGGAGGCCGGCTTGAACGGTGCCGTCTTGACATGATTTATGCTGTGGTCAATTATAAAGTCTTGGAATTCTGCGCTGGTGAAGCACGGACCATTGTCACTGACCAATATGTCAGGGATTCCGTGCGTTGCAAACATGGTTGCGAGGCTCTCCACAGTGGTGGAGGTTGTGCTCGAGTTTAAAATAGTGCATTCGATCCACTTTGAAAATGCATCTACAACTACGAGGAACATTTTGCCCATGAATGGGCCCGCATAGTCCACGTGCACCCGCGACCACGGTTTGGTAGGCAAGGGCCAGGGGCTCAGTGGAGCCTCCCTGGGGGCATGGCTGAGTTGGGCACAAATGGTGCACCTTCGGATGCAGAGATCCAAGTCCGCGTCAATACCAGGCCACCAGACGTGGGATCTGGCTATGGCCTTCATGAGAACGATCCCCGGGTGCTCGCGGTGGAGCTCCCGGATAAATGCCTCTCTGCCTCGCAGGGGCATGACTACTCGGATGCCCCACATCAGGCAGTCTGCTTGTAGTGATAGCTCATGCATGCACCTGTGAAAGGGTTTTAATTCCTCGGGGCAGGCATCGCGAGCCTCTGCCCAGTCACCGGTTAGGACACATCTTTTTACTAAGGATAACGTGGGGTCACTGGCTGTCCAGACTCTGATTTGGCAAGCCATCATGGGCGAACCTGTGGACTCAAAGGCATTGATTGCCATGACTATCTCACAGTCCTGTTCGTCAGACCCTTCTGTGGTCGCCAGGGGTAGCCTGCTAAGCGCGTCGGCACAGTTGTCTGTGCCTGGTCTGTGCCTTATGGTATAGTCGTAGGACGCCAGCATGAATGCCCACCGTTGAATTTGCGCTGAGGCGTTGGCATTTATTGCCTTGCTCTCGGATAGGAGGGACGTGAGGGGCTTGTGGTCGGTTTCTAACGCGAACTTGGCCCCGAAAAGGTATTGGTGCATCTTTTTGACACCATACACGCCCGCGAGCGCCTCCTTCTCTACCATTCCGTACCCGCGCTCCGCCCGCGAAAGTGACCTGGAGGCATAAGCTATGGGTTGTAATTTGCCCGCACTATTGACATGTTGCAAAATGCACCGGACCCCATATGCTGACACATCGCATGTGAGAACGAGCTTTTTACCTGGATCAAAGAAAGTCAAAACACTTGAAACACAGAAGGTTGCGTGCCTTATTGAAGGCGCGTTCCTGGGCATCCCCACAAAACCAATCGCACCCCTTCCTGAGTAGCACGTGGAGAGGCTCCAGCAGCGTGCTTAATTTCTGCATAAAGTTCCCAAAGTAATTGAGTAGCCCGAGAAAGGCGCGCAGTTCTGAGACATTCTGGGGCCTGGGTGCCAGGCGAATTGCTACTGTTTTGGACTCTGTTGGGCGGATTCCATCAGCGGCAATCCTTCTGCCCAAAAATTCAACCTCGGGTGCGAGAAACAGGCACTTGGATTTCTTGACTCGTAGGCCTACCCGATCCAATCGCTTTAGTACCTCCTCCAAATTACGGAGATGGGAGTCGGTGTCCCTGCCCTTGATAAGTATGTCGTCTTGTAATACAACCATTCCCGGGATGGACTTGAGCAGACTCTCCATGTTGCGCTGGAATATGGCAGCTGCCGACCTGATGCCGAATGGGCATCGATTGTACATGAAAAGGCCTCGATGTGTGTTGATGGTGGTGAGTAGCTTGGATTCCTCAGTCAATTCTTGTGTCATATACTCAGATGTGACGTCTAATTTTGAGAAAAGTTTACCTCCAGCCAATGTGGCAAATAAGTCCTCCGCTCTGGGCAGCGGGTACTGGTCCTGTAGGGAGACTCTGTTTATGGTAGATTTGTAGTCGCCACAGATTCGTACGGATCCATCAGGCTTCATGACTGGGACGATGGGACTTGCCCAGTCGCTAAACAGGTGATATAATGCCTTCCCGCAGAAGCCTGTCTAGTTCGTGTTCAATCTTTTCCCTCATCACATAGAGTACAGCTCTGGCCTTGTGATGGACCGGTCTAGCATCCTGTGTGATGTAGATTTTGACTTTGGCCCCTTTGAAAGTGCCCACACCTGGCTGAAAGAGATGTTCAAATCGCTTTATAACAGGAGGTTATAAGGAGCAGGAGGTCCGTTCCTCTAATGACATGGCATGGACATCATCCCATTTCCAGTTTAGTTTTGCCAGCCAGCTTCTCCCTAGCAGTGCTGGGGAGTCTCCGGGAACAATCCACAGGGGAAGTCGGTTCACTGTCCCTTTGTGTGTGACAGAGAGCATGGCGCTGCCGAGGACTGGTACGATTTCTTTGGTATAGGTCCTTAGTTTGGTGCCGACCCTTGTGAGTTTTGGTCTGTCTCTTTTATGCGGCCACAGTTGTTCAAATTGTTGAGCGCCCATGAGAGATTGACTCGCTCCCGTATCCAGCTCCATGTTGACAGATATCCCGTTGAGTAGGACCCTCATCATTATAGGAGGCGTCCTGTTGTAGGAGCAGTGGCCATTGATCGTGTTGACCCGCTGTACATTGGTGTCCCGGGTACTGTCCCCACCATCTTCTTGTCCGCTTTCCGACCCATCCAATTCGTATACCAGCCAAGCTGCTGTTTTTTTGCACATGCGGGCCAAATGCCCTGTATATTCACAATTTCTGCAAACAGCCTGCTGAAATCGACATCCCCTTGACGAGTACCCACCCCCACACCTCCAGCACAGACCTGTTCCATTGTTCAAAGTGTTCCCAAAGAATGAGCTGCGTCTGGCTGATCTCTCTTGAGCTTCTCTCAGTTTGTAGTTGATTGCTCGCATTGTGGGTTGATGAGGTGTGAACGGCCATTCCTGTGGCCCTTGATGGCTTCTGCCTGCTGTCGAGAGCCTGTTCTCCCAGTTTTGTCTGTGTGTGGGGGTAGCAGCTTGTTTAGTGCTGTGAACTTTTTGTTCCGATATTTCGTTAGTTGTCGTACCTGCATTGTAAATCAACCTCGTTTCTTCTTCCCCTACCAAGAATGTCTGTGCAACCAGTGCTGCTGTCTCTAAGGTCAGGTTCTTGGTCTCTATGAGCTTTCGGAATATGCCTGCGTGGCCTATTCCTTCAATGAAAAAGTCTCTCAGCATTTCTCTCCTCAGTTCATTGGAGAACTCACATAAACTAGCCAACATCTGAAGTTCCGCTACAAAGTCGGGTATGCTCTGGCCCACACAGTGTTTGTAGTTGTCGAACCTGTGTCTGGCCATGTGTAGGCTGCTCACTGGCTTCAGGTGGTCTTTTACCAGTGTGCTCAATTCTTCAAACAACTTGCTTGCTGGTTTCTCGGGTGCCAACAGATCCTTCATTAAAGCGTATGTTTTCGAGCCACAGCTGGTCAAGAGATGGGCTCTTCTCTTGTTTGCCTTATCGTCGCCCAACCAGTCTTTGGTTACAAAGCTTTGCTGGAGTCTTTCTATAAAGTCCTCCCAATTGTCTCCCGCATTGTACTTTTCATCTGATCTGTTGTTCGCCATTCTGTGGATTCTGTAATCCCGTAACCCGTCGCCACTGTAAAGTCCTGTCCCCTTAGTACAGATTCACACGAGGCATGTAGTGAAGTCAAGGTCACTCTGGACCTGAACCTTTATTTCACAGCTCTGGAATGCTGCACTTGCCTGAGACCTGTGCTTATATACCTGTCTCTGCAAGTGCACCCCTGGTGGTAAGGTATGCTGGTGGTTACAGGTCATATCTTATTACAGTCATGTATAGCATGTTAGAATACAATTAGATATAATAATGTAAGATACATGACAAACTTGTTGCATACTGGCTCAGTTAGCTGCACCGTTACACACTGGTGATTTCTTAACATTGAAGGGTATAATTATACTTAACTTGAATTATCTTAAACTTTAACTGTCACCAAGGTGATGCACACCATTGAGACCAAAGAGGGTTTTCATTCCAACCTTGAAACATCCCTGTCCCGTGCCCCGCGAGCGACAAATTGATCCTCCTAGGTGACTTCAACGCCAGGGTCAGCAAAGACACAGCCCTCTGGGGAGGCGCGAATGGCAACAGGGAAAGCCAACTCCAGCAGTACACTGCTCCTGACAAAATGTCTAGAACATGAACTTCTCATCACCAACACGCTGTTCCACCAGTGGGACAAATACAAGGCATCATGGGAACACCCTCGCTCTAAACACTGGCACCTGCTTGACTATATCATCGTTCGAGCCAGGGATCGCAAGGATGTGCGCATCACCCGCGCCATGACAGGAGCTGATGACTGCTGGATGGACCATCGCCGAATCTGATCTATAATCGATATTAACATAGCCCCAAAGCAGAGGGGACAGCAGAAGCAGTGCCATAAAAAAGGCACTTAAAGACCCAGCTAAGAGAGCCCTATACAAGCCAGCGCCTCACAGCTAACCTGACATGCCTTGATGACCCTGAGATGCTGAATGTCCACAGCGCTTGGTCTGCTCTCCAGGCCTCCATAACCAGTGTCTGTGAAGAGACACTTGGTCACTCAACCAGAAAACACCAGGATTGGTTTGATGAAAATGATCAGGAGATCCAAGAACTAAGCGCAGAGCATTTCTGAGCCTGAAGCAACAACCCAACTCAGGAGCAGCAAAGCAGCATTACAGATGGCTCAAGGCTGAGGACTAACAAAAAAAACAGAACCTAAAGAACAGATGAGGAATGGAGAGAGCACAAGAGATACAACAACTGGCCGACAGCCACGATATGCGAGGATTTCATCATCGCAGTCAAGGCCGCCTACTGTCCAAACTCCCAAGGCCCCACCCCACTGCTGGCCAAGAACGGGGAAACACTCATCAAGGACACCGAGGCTGTCAGGGCCTGCTGGAATGAACACTTCAAAGATCTCCTCAATCGAGATTCTGCCTTTGACTCGATTGTACTCGACTCCATCCCGCAGCATGCGACCCGCTGTGATATAACTGCGTTATAACAGCAAGATATACCTGTGATAAAACATTCGGATATACGTGGTACAACAGCCCTATATACCTGTGATTTAACACCCAGTTGTCCCTGAGACATAATATGCAGATATAACGTGATATAACACACTGATATACTTGTGATATAACACTCTGATATACCTAGGATATAACATCCAGATATAGCTGTGAAATAAAACCCAGATATATCTGTTATATAGTACCTTGATGTACCTGTGATATAACACCCGGATGTATCTGTGATATAACATTCTGATATAAACAGCCCAATATACCTGTGGTTGACAGTGTCAAAGGCCTTTGTAAGGTCAAACAAGGCTATGTATAAGGGTTGGTGCTGTTCCCTGCATTTCTCTTGCAGCTGTCGTGCTGTAAAAACCATGTCCGTTGTACCCCATAGAGGACGAAATCCGCACTGTGACTCCAGGAGCAGCTCCTCAGCCACAGGGAGAAGACAGTTGAGGAGGATTCTAGCGTCGACTTTCTCAGTGGCTGATAACAGGGCGATTTCTTTGTAGTTGCCGCAGTCCGACTTGTCCCCCTTTTTGAAAGATGGCCACGATTATTGCATCTCCTAGATCTCCCGGCATGCTCTCCTCCTTCCAGATGAGGGAGATGAGGTCATGCATTCGTGCCAATAGTGCCTCTTCGCCATACTTTCGTGATGTAGCACCCTGATATACCCGTGATATAACACCGTGATATACCTGTGATATAACACTCTGATATAGCTGTGATATAACACCGTGATATACCTGTGATATAACACTCTGATATAGCTGTGATATAACACCGTGATATACCTGTGATGTAACATCCTGATGTACCTGTGATATAAAACACACATATACCTGTGATTTAACACTCAGATATACCTGTGATATAACACCGTGATCTCCCTGTGATATTACACCTGATATAACACCCAGATATACCTGTGATATAACACTCTGATATACCTATGATATAACACCCTGATATACCGTAATGTAACACCCAGATATACCTGTGATATAATACCCTAATATATTTCTGATATCACACCCTGATCTAACACCGAGATATACCTGTGATATAAAACCCAGACATACCTGTGATTTAACACCCGATTATACCTGTGATATAACACCATTATATGCCTGTGATATAATGTCCTGATAAACCTATGGTATAACATTCTGATATATCCGCGATATAAAACCCAGATATACCTGTGACTTAACACCTGGGTATACTTGTGATATAATATCCAGGTTTACCTGTGACATAATGCCTTGATATACCTGTGATGTAACATTCTGATATATCTGTGATATAAAACCCAGATATACCTGTGACTTAACACCTGGATATACTTGTGATATAATACCCAGGTTTACCTGTGACATAATGCCCTGATATACCTGTGATGTAACATTCTGATATATCTGTGATATAAAACCCAGATATACCTGTGATATAACACCCAGACATACTAGTGATTTGACACCGTGATCGACCTGTGATATAACACCCTGATATAGCTGTGATATGACACCATGATATACCAGTGATATAACACTCTGATATAGTTGTGATACAAAACATATTCCATGATGTAACACTCTGATATACCTGTGATACAAAACACTGATTATAGCTGTGATGTCACACCCTGATATAACATCCAGATATACCTGTGATATAACACTCCAGATATACCTATGATATAATGCACAGATATAACATGATATAACACTCTGATATACCAGTGATATAACACCCAGATATAGTGATGTAACACTCTGATATGCATGTGATATTACATCCAGATATACCTGTAGTATAATACCCAAATATACCTGTGATATAACACCCTGATATACCTGTGATAAAATACCATGATATAACTGTGATATAACATTGTGATATACCTGTGATATAAAACCCAGATACACCTGTGAGTTAACACTCGAATATACCTGTGATATAACACCACGATATACCTGTGATATAACATTCTGACTTAACTGTGATATAACACCCAGATATACCTGTGATATAACACCCAGATATACCTGTGGTATTAAATCCTGATATACCTGTGATATAATACTCTGATATACCTGTGGTATCAAATCCTGATATACCTGTGATATAACACCCAGATATACCTGTGGTATCAAATCCTGATATACCTGTGATATAACACCCTGATATACCGTGATGTAACACTCTGATTTACCTGTGGTATAACAGCTAGATATACCTTTGATATAATGCGCAGATATAATGTGATACAACACTCTGGTATACCAGTGATAGTCTCTCGCAGGTCGGGGCCGCTACGCGGCTCCCCGAGGCTAGTCACCGCTCTTTTTATGGCCCTGATCTGCCGCAGATGGTCTCTCATAGGTCGGGGCTTCCACGTTGCCTATGGTCGGGGCCATAAAAGGAGTGGCGTGGAGACCTCGGGGAGCAGCGTGGCGGCATACCACTGCAAGGTACAGCGCGAGCTGGTGCAGGATGACAACGGCAGCGAAGAGTGGCGTCAGCAAAGTTCCGGTCGGTGATTGGAGCGTGGGCAGATACAGCAGGAGCGGCGAGCTCGGGGCGAAGGAGCGGCGAGAGAATGTAGAGGGACGTAATCAGGGCCCAGGGGAGGAGTGAGTTCGGGGCCAGGAGCCCAGGGGCAGCACGGGCCAGCCCACACTGCGATATGTGTGCGCACTAGGTCCGTGCAGCAGAGCAGGTCTCCAGTTGTCTTGGGTAATCCTTGCCACTGGCCCAAGACCTAGCTCTGTCAAGCCCGTGTGGTGGCTGGTGTGCAACGGCCACCACACGTTAAAAAAATCCAGGCACAGGCATCTTCCACCCTTGAGGATGTAATTTGGGTTCTTCATTCGAAACACCTGTGAACTCATCCTTTTTTTTGCCGTGGAAACAAGTCATCCTCGTTTTGAGGGACTACCTATGATGATGATGATGATACCAGTGATATAACACCCAGACATACCTATGATGTAACACTCTGATATACCTGTGAAATAAAACCCTGATATGCATGTGATATTACATCCAGAGATACCTGTGCTCTAACACCTTGATATACCTGTGATATAATATTTAATGAACTGGCAACAACAACTCTCTGTGGCAGGGAATTCCACAGGCTAATACTCTCTGAGTGAAGAAGTTTCTCCTCATCTCAGTCCTAAATGGCTTAGCCCTTATCCTTAGACTATGTCCCCTGGTTCTGCACTTCCCCAACATCGGGAACATTCTTCTTGCATCTAACCTGTCCAGTCCTGTCAGAATTTTATTTGTTTTTATGAGATCCCCTCTCATCCTTCTAAACTCCAGTGAATACAGGCCCAGTTAATCCAGTCTCTCCTCATATGTCTGTCCTGCCATCCCAGGAATCAGTCTGGTGAACCTTCGTTGCACACCTGCAATAGCAAGAACGTCCTTCCTCAGATTAGGAGACCAAAACTGAACACAGTATTCCAGGTGAGGCCTCACTAAGGCCTTGTACAACTGCAGTACGACCTCCCTGCTCCTATACTCAAATCCCATAGCTATGAAGGCCAACATACCATTTGCCTTCTTCACCGCCTGCTGAACCTGCATGCCAACTTTCAATGACTGATGTACCATAACACCCAGGTCTCGCTGCACCTCCCCTTTTCCTAATCTGCCGCCATTCAGATAATATTCTGCCTTCGTATTTTTGCCATCAAAGTGGATAACCTCACATTTATCTACATTACACTGCATCTGCCGCGCATTTGCCCACTCACCTAACCTATCCAAGTCACCCTGTAGCCTTTTAGCATCCTCCTCACAGCTCACACCGCCACCCAGCTTAGTGTCATCTTCAAACTTGGAGGTACGACACTCAATTCCCTCATCCAAATCATTAATGTACATTGTAAATAGCTGTGGTCCCAGCACTGAGCCCTGGGGTACCCCACTAGTCACTGCCTGCCATTCTGAAAAGGACTCGTTTATCCTGACTCTCTGCTTCCTGTCTGCCAACCAGTTCTCTATCCACGTCAGTACATTACCCTCAATACAATGTGCTTTAATTTTGCACACCAATCTCTTGTGTGGGACCTTGTCAAAGCGTTTTGAAAGTCCAAATGCACCACATCCACTGGTTCTCCCTTGCCCACTCTACCAGTTACATCCTCAAAAAATTCTAGAAGATTTGTCAAGCAGGATTTCCCTTTCATAAATCCATGCTGACTTGGGCCGATCCCATCACTGCTTTCCAAATCTGCTGCTATTTCATCTTTAATAATTGATTCCAACATTTTCCCCACTCTGATGTCAGGCTAACCGATCTATAATTACCCGTTTTCTCTTTCCCTCCTTTCTTAAAAAGTGGTGTTACATTAGCTACCCTCCAGTCCATAGGAACTGATCCAGAGTCGATAGACTGTTGGAAAATGATCATCAATGCATCCACTATTTCCAGGGCTACTTCCTTAAGTATTCTGGGATGCAGACTATCAGGTCCCGGGAATTTATCGGCCTTCAATCCCATCAATTTCCTTAACACCATTTCCTGCCTGATAAGGATTTCCTTCAGTTCCTCCTTCTTACTAGATCCTCGGTCCCCTAGTATTTCCGGAAGGTTATTTGTGTTTTCCTTCATGAAGACAGAACCAAAGTACTTGTTTAACTGGTCCGCCATTTCTTTGTTCCCCATTATAAATTCACCTGAATCTGACTGCAAAGGACCTACGTTTGTTTTCATTAATCTTTTTCTCTTGACTTATCTATAGAAACTTTTGCAGTCAGTTTTTATGTTCCCAGCAAGCTTCCTCTCATACTCTATTTTTCCCCTCCGAATTAAACCCTTTGTCCTCCTCTGCTGTATTACAAAATTCTCCCAGTCCTCAGGTTTGCTGCTTTTTCTGGCCAATATTTATGCCTCTTCCTTGGATTTAACACTATCCTTAATTTCCCTTGTTCGCCACGGTTGAGCCACCTTCCCTGTTTTATTTTTACTCCAGACAGGTATGTACAATTGTTGAAGTTCATTCATGTGATCTTTAAATGTTTGCCATTGCCTATCCACCGTCAACCCTTTAAGTATCACTCGCCAGTCTATTCTAGCCAATTCACATCTCATACCATCAAAGTTACCTTTCCTTAACTTCAAGACCCTAATCCCTAAATTAACTGTGTCACTCTCCATCTTAATAAAGAATTCTACCATATTATGGTCACTCTTCCCCAAGGGGCCTCGCATAACAAGATTGCTAATTAGTCCTTTCTCTTAAACATCACCCAGTCTAGAATGGCCAGCTCTCTAATTGGTTCCTCGACATTTTGGTCTCGAAAACCATCCCTAATACACTCCAGGAAATCCTCCTCCACTGCATTGCGACCAGTTTGGTTAGCCCAATCAATAGTAGATTAAAGTCGCCCATGATAACTGCTGTACCTTTATTGCACGCATCCCTAATTTCTTGTTTGATGCTGTCCCCAACCTCACTACTACTGTTTGGTGGTCTGTACACAACTCCCACTAGCGTTTTCTGCCCTTTGGTATTCCGTAGCTCCACCCATACCGATTCCACATCATCCAAGCTAATGTCCTTCCTTACTATTGCATTAATTTCCCAATGCCACCCCACCTCCTTTTCTTTTCTGTCTATCCTTCCTAAATGTTGAATACCCTTGGATGTTGAGTTCCCAGTCTTGGTCACCCTGGAGCCATGTCTCCGTGATGCCAATTACATCGTATCCGTTAACTGCTATCTGCGCAGTTACTTCTTCCACCTTATTCCGAATACTCCTCGCATTGAGGCACAGAGCCTTCTGGCTTGTCTTTTTAACACACTTTGCCCCTTTAGAATTTTGCTGTAATTTGGCCCTTTTTGCTTTTTGCCTTGGGTTTCTCTGCCCTCCACTTTTACTTTTCTTCTTTCTATCTTTTGCTTCTGTCCCCATTCTACTTCCCTCCGTCTCTCTGCATAGATTCCCACCCCCCTGCCATATTAGTTTAACTCCTCTCCAACAGTACTAACAAACACTCCCCCTAGGACATTGGTTCCGGTCCTGCCCAGGTGCAGACTGTTCGGTTTGTACTGGTCCCACCTCCCCCAGAACCGGTTCCAATGTCCCAGGAATTTGAATCCCTCCCTTGTGCACCACTCCTCAAGCCACGTATTCATCTGAACTGTCCTGCGATTCCTACTCTGGCTAGCAAGTGGCACTGGTAACAATCCTCAGATTACTACTTTTGAGGTCCTTCTTTTTAATTTAGCTCCTAGTTCCCTAAATTCGTTTTGTAGGACCTCATCCCGCTTTTTACCTATATCGTTGGTACCTATATGCACCACGACAACTGGCTGTTCACCCTCCCTCTTCAAAATGTCCTGCACCCGCTCCGATACATCCTTGACCCTTGCACCAGGGAGGCAACATACCATCCTGGAGTCTCGATTGCGGCTGCAGAAACGTCTATCTATTCCCCTTACAATCGAATCCCCTATCACTGTAGCTCTCCCAGTTTTTCCTGCTCTCCTGTGCAGCAGAGCCACCCACGGTGCCATTAACTTGGCTGCTGCTGCTCTCCCCTGATGAATCATCCCCCTCAACAGTACCCAAAGCAGTGTATCTGTTTTGCAGGGGGATGACCGCAAGGGACCCGTGCATTACCTTCCTTCCACTGCTCTTCGTGTTGGTCACCCATCCCCTATTTGGCTGTGTACCTTTACCTGCGGTGTGGCCAACTCACGAAACATGCACATGGTATTGGGGAGTAATGTATTGATTAGGATAGAGAACTGGTTGGCAGACAGGAAGCAAAGAGTAGGAATAAACGGGTCCTTTTCAGAATGGCAGGCAGTGACTAGTGGGGTACCGCATGGTTCAGTACTGGGACCCCAGCTCTTTACAATATACATTAAGGATTTAGATGAAAGAATTTAGTGTAATATCTCCAAGTTTGCAGATGACACTAAGCTGGCTAGCAGTGTGAGCTGTAAGGAGGATGCTGAGAGGCTGCAGGGTGACTTGGGCAGGTTAGGTGAGTGGGCAAATGCATGGCAGATGCAGTATAATGTTGATAAATGTAAGGTTATCCACTTTGGTGGCAAAAACGTGAAGGCAGAATATTATCTGAATAGTGACAGATTAGGAAAAGGGGAGGTGCAACGAGACCTGGGTGTCATTGTACATCAGTCATTGAAAGTTGGCATGCAGGTACAGCAGGCAGTGAAGAAGGCAAATGGCATGTTGGCATTCATAGCGAGAGGATTTGAGTATAGGAGCAGGGAGGTCTTACTGCAGTTGTACAGGGCCTTGGTGAGGCCACACCTTGAATATTGTGTACAGGTTTGGTCTCCTAATCTGAGGAAGGACATTCTTGCTATTGAGGGAGTGCAGTGAAGGTTCACCAGACTGAGTCCCGGGATGGCAGGACTGACATATGAGGAGAGACTGGATCGACTATGCTTATATTCACTGTAATTTAGCAGAATGAGAGGGGATCTCATAGAAACATAGAAAATTCTGACGGGACTGGACAGGTTAGATGTAGAAAGAATGTTCCCGATGTTGGGGAAGTCCAGAACCAGAAGTCACAGTTTAAGGATAAGGTGTAAGCCATTTAGGGCCAAGATGAGGAGAAACTTCTTCACTAAGAGAATTATGAACCTGTGGAATTCTCTATCACAGAAAGTTGTTGATGTCAGTTCATTAGATATCTTCAAGAGGGAGTGAGATGTGGCCCTTACGACTAAAAGGATCAAGGGGTATGGAGATAAAGCAGGAATGGGGTACTGAAGTTGCATGACCAGCCATGATCATATTGAGTGGTGGTGGAGACTCGAAGGGCCGAATGACCTACTCCTGCACCTATTTTCTATGTTTCTATGTTTCTTTACCTGTGATATAACACTGTGATATACCTGTGATATAACACCTTGATATACCTATGAGAAAACATTCTGATATACCTGTGATATAACACCGTGATATTCCTGTGATATACCTGTGAAATAATATTCTGATTTAACTCTGATATAGCATCCTGATATGCCTGTGATATAATATCCTGATATACCTGTGATATAAAACCCTGATATACCGTGATATAACACCGTGATGTACCTGTGATATAATACGCAGGTATAACGTGATATAACACTCTGAAATACCTGTGATATAACATTCTGATATACCTGTGATATAACGCCCTGAGATACTGTGATATAATAACCTGATTTACCTGTGATATGACACGATGATATACCTGAAATATAACAGGAATGGAGGTTTCTATACTGCTTCACTGAGGTGCTTCAGTGTGCAAAGTTCCTTTGATGAAATCAGAAACGACGGCCATAATAAAGTCAACAAGAGCTTCCCCCTCCAGTTTTTGCCCATTTTAAGGGCACTGTCATGCTGTGTGTATCACTTTATCTATTCTCTCATCTATCCCTCCCCCATAGCATTTCCTGAAATATAGAAACATAGAAACATAGAAAATAGATGCAGGAGTAGGCCATTCAGCCCTTTGAGCCTGCACCACCATTCAATAAGATCATGGCTGATCATTCACCTCATATACCCCTTTCCTGCTTTCTCTCCATACCCCTTGGTCCCTTTAGCAATAAGGGCCATATCGAACTCCCTCTTGAAGATATCTAACACACTGGCATCAACAACTCTCTGCGGTAGAGAATTCCACAGGTTAACAACTCTCTGAGTGAAGAAGGTTCTCGTCATCTCGGTCCTAAATGGCTTATCCCTTATCCTTAGACTGTGACCCCTGGTTCTGGACTTCCCCAACATCAGGAACATTCTTCCTGCATCTAACCTGTCCAGTCCCGTCAGAATTTTATATGTTTCTATCAGATCTCCTCTCATTCTTCTAAACTCCAGTGAATACAGGCACAGTTGATCCAGTCTTTCTTCATATGTCAGTCCTGCCATCCCGGGAATCAGTCTGATGAACCTTCGCTGCACTCCCTCAATAGCAAGAATGTCCTTCCTCAGATTAGGAGACCAAAACTGAACACAATATTCCAGGCGAGGCCTCACCAAGGCCCTGTACAACTGCAGTAAGACCTCCCTGCTCTTATACTCAAAGCCCCTAGCTATGAAGGTCAACATGCCATTTGCCTTCTTCACCGCCTGCTGTACCTGCATGCCAACTTTCAATGACTGATGTACCATGACACCCAGGTCTCGTTGCACCTCCCCTTTTCGTAATCTGCCGCCATTCAGATAATATTCTGCCTTCATGTTTTTGCCACCAAAGTGGATAACCTCACATTTACCCACATTATACTGCATCTGCTATGCATTTGCCCACTCACCTAACCTGTCCAAGTCACCCTGCAGCCTCTTAACATCCTCCTTACAGTTCACACCGTCACCCAGCTTAGTGTCATCTGCAAACTTGGAGATATTAGACTCAATTCCTTCGTCTAAATCATTGATGTATATTGTAAATAGCTGGGGTCCCAGCACTGAGCCCTGCGGCACCCCACTAGTCACTGCCTGCCATTCTGAAAAGGACCCGTTTATCCCGACTCTCTGCTTCCTATCTGCCAATCAGTTCTCTATCCACGTCAGTACATTACCCCCAATACCATGTGCTTTAATTTGCACAACAATCTCTTGTGTGGGACCTTGTCAAAAGCCTTTTGAAAGTCCAAATACACCACATCCACTTGTTCTCCCCTGTCCACTCTACTAGTTACATCCTCAAAAAATCCTAGAAGATTTGTCAAGCTTGATTTCCCTTTCATAAATCCATGCTGACTTGGACCGATCCTGTCACTGCTTTCCAAATGCGCTGCTATTTCATCTTTTATAATTGATTCCAACATTTTCCCCACTACCGATGTCAGGCTAACCGGCCTATCTCTCTCCCTCCTTTTTGAAAAAGTGGTGTTACATTAGCGACATTGAAATCAATGATTGGCACTGGGATCGTAATAGCTCCACCTACCCATCGTCATTACATCCAAGGTAGCCATTCTCTCCATGTGTGAGAAGGACCATGATAGGCATTACCATCTGGTTGCCTCCTAACCTCACTTGGTGTGTACACTCTCCAAGCAAGAACAGGGCAATGGACCATGGGAGGCATCACAGTTAGGTCCATTCTACCCTCACTCACTGTGTACACAGACATGTCCTGCAGCAGCCAATAGATCTAGGCGGGGGGCAGATTTCCTCTCCCAGCCTTGGGTATCTAAGGCCACTTGTAGCTCCTCTACTGGCACCTGATAGTCCTTTACTAATGGAACCATACCACAAGTGGAGTTATTTTTAAATACATCATCATTAAGGTATATAATCCGACAATAAGTGTGAGAAGATGCGTTTTCCAGCTTACAACAGTAACTACACTCCAAAAGTACTTCCTAGGCTGTAAAGCACTTTGTGACTTCTGGTAGTCGTGAAAGGCGCTATATAAATGTAAGACTTTCCTTTTCTTTTATAAGCGTGAAGAGCTCATGAACTTATTTGTCTCTAAGATTGAGACCATCTGTTCATCTGCCTCTGCCTCGTCCCTTCCTTCCCCTAGCCCACCGGGCCAAACTGACTCTAATGATTCCCCCCGCCCTAGCCTTGACCTCACATCTTTCTCCAGCTTTTCTCCGATCTCCCCTTATGACTTTTCTGAGCTCCTACTGTCTATGAGACCCACTTCCTGCTCCCTTGATCCTATTCCCACCAAACTGCTGATCACCCTACTTCCTTTTCTGCCTCCCATATTAGCTGACTTTGTTAACGGTTCCTTCTACTCAGGTACTGTCCCCGCTCCCTTAAATTTATCTCATCAGCCCGCTCCTCAAAAAAACAACTGTCGACCCCTCCGTCCTTGCAAATTACTTACCCATCTCCAACCTCCTTTTCTTTTCCAAAGTCCTTGAACATGTTGTCGCCTCCCATATCTGTGCCCTTCTTTCCCACAATTCCACATTTGAATCCCTCCAATCTGGTTTCCATGCCTGCCACAGTACCGAAACGGTCCTCATCAAAATCACAAATGACATCCTTTGTGATTGTGACAAAGGCAAACTATGCCTCCTCATTCTTCTTGACTTGTCTGCAGCCTTTGACATGGTTGACCACTCTATCCTTCTCCAATGCCTCTCCACCGTCGTCCAGCTGGGTGGGACTGTACTTGCCTGGTTCTATTCTTAACTATCTAACCGTAGCCAGAGAATCACCTGCAACGTCTTCTCTTCCCACCCCCGCATCATTACCTCTGGAGTCCCCCAAGGGTCTATCCTAGGCCCCCTCCTATTTCTCATCTACATGTTGCCCCTTGGCGACATCATCAGAAAACACAGCATCAGTTTCCACACGTATGTCCATGACACCCAGCTTGACCTCAATACCACTTCTCTCGACCCTTCCATGGTCTCTAAATTGTCTGACATGGCAGAAATTTTCTCCAATTGAATATTGGGAAGACCGAAGCTATTGTTTTCGGTCGCCGCCACAAACTCTGTTCCCTAGCCATTAACTTCATCCCTCTTCCCAACATCTGTCTGAGGCCGAACCAGACTGTTCGCAACCATGGTGTCACATTTGACCCTGAAATAAGCTTTTGACCACATATTCGCAGCATAACTAAGACGGCCTATTTCCACCTCTGTAACATCGCCCGTCTTCGCCCTTGCCTCAACTGATCCGCTGCTGAAGTCCTCATCCATGCATTTTTTTACACCTAGACTTGACTAGTACAACGCAATCCTGGCTGGCCTCCTATATTCTACCCTACGTAAACTAGAGGTGATCCAAAACTCGGCTGCACATGTCCTAACTCGCACCAAGTCCCGTTCACCCATCACCCCTGTGCTCGCTGATCTACATTGGCTTCCGGTTAAGCAATGCCTCGATTTCAAAATTCCCTTATTTTCAAATCCCTCCATGGCCTCGCCCCTCCCTATCTCTGTAATCTGCTCTATTCCCACAACCCTTTCGAGATGTCTGCGCTCCTCTAATTCTACTCTCTTGAGCATCCCTGATTATTATTGCTCAACCATGACTTCTGTTGCCTAGGCCCCAAGCTCTGGAACTCCCTGCCTAAACCTCTCCACCTCTCTACCTCTCTTTCCTCCTCCAAGACGCTCCTTAAAACCTACCTCTTTGACCAAGCTTTTGGTTACCTGCGCTAATTTCTATTTATGCGGCTCGGTGTCAAATTGTTTTATCTCATAATACTCTTGTGAAGCGCCTTGAGACGTTGCTATATAAATACAAGTTGTTGTTGTTATTGTTTTATATTTATTTATATATATATATATAAATATACATATATACATATATATATAAAAACAATCTAACTTCCTTTGCCCCTTTTTGACAATTTCAGGCCAATATTATGTTTTAACAAGAGCTTTTTATAAACAATGGGTTAACTTTCACAGACTCTTAGATTACCTCTCCACTTTATATGTGAAGTGGTTTCCATTTGTTCCTCTCTACTAATGCAAAAAGCAGAAAAACACTAGAAATAGGCAGCGGGTCAACTAACAGATATAAATAGATCATTAGAACTGTAAATGGATCAATCCTTCCTCTATATCCCACCCTGTGTAGAAGCTGGCTGCAAATTTCCAACTCCTGTTGTTATATCAGTTTTCCAGCTGTTTTTTAAAAAAAATATTATTTTATTGGGATATATCAGCCAATGAGAACCCAAAGATTTCCCTTACCCATACTCCAATAGGATCAAAGATTTCACTCTTCTGAGGGAAACAAGTGTGTTCTTGTGTCTACTGCCACGGTAGCACCATGAGCTCCTTGGATTCAGTCCCTTTGCAGAAAATGACAAGGACATTGCTCAGATTGCTTTATAAATATTATATGCCAGAGTCTGGCTAAAATCATCTTCACACCAACTAAAATACTTCAGGACATGTAATGTAATCTGAACAAAACCTGATCCTTCCAATCATTGGCTTCTATTGGGCATTACACCAATTGACATCATCTCCCCAAATTAAATACAGAGCCTTACTCTTCCCCTGACTCCGCTCATCTGCTGCTGAAGCCCTCATCCATGCCTTTATTACTTCTAGACCAATGCAAACCTGGTCGGACTCCAATCTTCCACCCTTCATAAAGTTAAGCTCATCCAAAACTCTTCTGCCTGTGTCCTAACTCGCACCAAGTCCTGTTCCCCCATCACCCCTGTGATTGCTGACCTACTTTGGCTCACGGTTGAGCAACGCCTCAATTTTTAAATTCTCATCCTTGTTTTCAAATCTCTCCATGGCCTCGCACTTCCCAAACTCTGTCACCTCCTCCAGCCCAACAACCCTCAGAGATCTCTGTGCTCCTCCAATTCTAGTCCCTTGTTCATTCCTGATTTTAATCACTCCACCGTTGGTGGCTGTGTCTTCAGCTGTCGAGGACCTAAGCTCTGGAATTCCTTCCCTAAATCTCTCTGCTTCTCTACCTCTCTTTCCTCTTTTAAGCTGCACCTTAAAACCTACCTCTTTGACCAAACTTTTGTTCGTCTGCCCTAATATCTCCTTATGTGGCTCGGTGTCAAATTTTGTTTGATGACGCTCTTGTGAAGCACATTGGGACATTTTACTATGCTAAAGTTGTTGTTATTGTTAATGTTGTTGTTCAGTTCTCCCCAGTGTCCTGGTCAATATTTATCCCTTGACCAACATCACTAAAAGCAGATTATCTGGTCATTATCACATTGCTGTTTGTGGGAGCTTGCTCTGCGTAAATTGACTGCTGCGTTTCCTACATTACAACAGTGACTGCACTTCAAAAATGTACTTCATTGGCTGTAAAGCGCTTGGGACATCCTGAGGTCATGAGAGGCGCTATGGAAATGCAAGTTTTTCTTTTTATTGGTTATCTCTGGGGGCAGTTACAGCACAGTTAAGCTAATGGCGAAGGTACTATTAGATATGACAATTCTGTAGGTTGAGACTTGGGCCTGCTGCTAAAAATGTGAGCCTATTGTTGGGATAAGGGATCTGGTTTTAGCAAGTACAGGGAGCCAGAGATCGGACACTTTCTTCCTCTAAGAGAACTCCAGGATGGATCTAATGATAACACAAAGCCTAGAAGGTATCTTTTGGTGCATTACATTGATATAAATCCAATGCAGGCCTTCTGGCCGGTTTATGTAGAGGATGCTGGGTATCTGTGAATGACAAATAATCCAAATCAACTAGGTCTGATCAATTGGGTATTGAGAACATTGGAGTATGGTCCTTAAAGCTTAAGATCTGTGTTCACTGGGAAGCCAACTTGCCAACAACAGGACAACTGCCCATGTGGAGATTACAGTGATGACTTAGTCAGTACTTTTCCCAATGTTGGGTTGGGACTGGGTTTAGCACTGTTGCCTCATTGGTCGACCAATCCTAAATGGGAATACCGAAATGTGTTGATAGGGAGGTAGGCTATATGTGTTTAAAATTAGAAAAGGATGGGACAGGGTAGATAGAAGAAGAATGTTTCCAATAGTTGAGAAAGAAAAGAAAGATTTGCATTAATGTAGCACCTTTCACGACCACCGGATGTCTCAAAAAACAACTTACAGCCAATTAAGTACTTTTGGAGTCACTGTTGTAAAGTAGGAAATGCAGCAGCCAACTTGCGCACAGCAAACACCCACAAACAGCAATGAGATAATGACCGGATAATCTATTTCAGTGAAGTTGGCTGAGGAATAAGAAGTAGCTGGGACATCTGACTTGTAGGACTATTTTACACAGACAAGGCCTGGTTGGGTGTATTGTCCTGTTGTAAAGCATCTCGGGATGTTTTATAACAAGTTGTTGTTGTAGTAACTGTGCCGGTGTTTATACTCCACATGAACTTCCTCCCACCTTACTTTGTTGAATCTTATCAGCACAACCTTCTATTCCTTTCTCCCTCATGCACTTATCTAGCTTCCCCTTAAATGCTATTTGCCTCAACTACTCATTGTGTTAGCGAGTTACACATTCTAACCACTCTCTGGGTAAAGAAGTTTCTCCCGAGTTCCTTATTAGATTTGTTACAGGGACATCGGCAAAAAAATAGAACGAACATTCTTTATAACCTCTACTTTTGGTCTTCCCCCACAAATGGCAACATCTTCCCTACATCTACCCTATCAAACCGTTCATAATTTTAAGGACTTCTATTAGGTCATCCGTCAGCCTTCAAGAGCCCCAGCCTGTTCATCTTTCCTGATTACCAAAACCTGTATTATTAGAAGTGGGTTAATTAAAACAAGGTTTAAACTTTTCGGTGTGTGAATTAAGATTGGGAACTCTGAACTTCCCCTGTTCATGCTCACACACAGGATAGAGGGCGAGAGTTCATTATCTCTGATAAATTGTTTGAACTTCCAATCAATAGTGTGATTAATTGGGGGATTAAGATCTCTATTGTTACTAATATTTCGGCTCTTTTCATTTGCATTGTAGGTGCGTTGGGCTAACCCAAGGGTTAAAGGCCATTTCCCCCCTTCGTGTTACTTTATTTAGAGTAAATAAGATCTTATCTCTGGCCAGAATGGGGGGAGAGCTTCTTAACAAAAGGAGCGTTGTAAAGGAAATATTTAGAAGGCATTCTTGTTTTAATGTGGTGTGATGAGACAATGTCACAATATACCCTCACCCCGCTGTTATCTTACACTGCCGACTGGGAGAAAACAAGGGGCCTCCTTTGTTGACCTTATCTCTGGATGATCAGATAAGACACGACTCACCATCAAACACCTTTCTGCTTACTAACAGAGAGAGCACAGTTTCTCACGATCTGTACAAGGGCCGGATCCCTCGCTCAGTTCCTAACAACAACTTTCTCTGGAAGAAGATATATCAAACTCAGTAGGTCGATCGTATTTATTTCATCATGAAGAGGAGTTCCATCCTGTCTATCTCTCAGCCAAAGAATCGTCTGATCTAGGGTAAAGACACTTTATAACTTGCATGTACCTTCCCCATTCAAAGACAAATCTGCGAGATGTACCACTCCCCACTCTATTTAAATACCCCCTCCCCCCGCACTGTAGAGTAAATATAACGACCTAATTATCTTTGTGTAAAATTACAATATCACAAAATTACAATAAAAAAATAGCCATAGTTACAGTGACACTTCCTTCAGGGGCACGGTTTAGGATATATTCGGCTAATTATATTTTTGCTTTGCAGAATACAAATATTTCTGGTGGCAGTAACACGAATGGACATTAAAATATAAAGATCGTGTGATTCAGCATTTAGGGAAAGGCTACAGGCTATACATGACGCAGTGTATATTTTTGAAACATTATTGTTACACACACTTGACCAGGGTAGGGACCATTGGGCTGATGGCGAGTATCAGATTAGTGTCTCCCGCTAAATAATCCCCCCTTCTCTCCCAGGGCCAGCTGGTGCCATTCAAAGAATCATGCATTGCAGAAGGAGGCCATTCGGCCCATCGTGCCTGTGCTGACACTTTGAAAGAGCTTTCCAATCGGTGCCACTCCCCTGCTCTTTTCCCATAGCCCCAGTGATTTGTTTTCCTTTTTGTCATGTATGTATATGCTATTTGTAGCCACCAGATAGTGCCATTGTTGGAGGCCACTGAGCATCACGCACATGGTGCTGCTCTGGTATAAAAGGCTAGCCATTTTGTGAGTCAGGCACTTTGGGCTGTAATAAAGCAGAGCCAAGGTTGTACCTTGTTCAGTTAAACAGTACTCAGTTTGTACCTTTATTGCATGCTGTGATATATTCACAGAGCACAGCACACACAGCTTCTAACATGGCAGGCAGCTCTGTCGGAAGCCTCCGGAACAGCCTGGTTCTGTTTATTATTAACTCTGTAGTTGCAGTACACAATATGTCCACATCCACAGTGTGGAGCTACAAACATTACAAGCTTACAGACATTACACTTCTCCCTCCTTAATGAAGAAGTTATTATAACAAACATCATACATAACTTGCATGTTTATATATAACACAGGATATAGACTTTTTTTTCCCCCCATATTTACAAATTTAACTTAATCACTTGTTTTCTGTTTTGAAGAGGATACCTTCGCTCTCAAACAGAACCTTCCAAACATGGTGTCGAATCTAAACTCATTCGAGGCTCATCCTGAGGAACATTTTCCTCCATGGAATTTTCTTGAATTTCATTTGAACTCACTCTAACTTCAGGCTGTTTGTTTTCCTGACTCGGACTCAGACTTACATTCTGATTCTCTCTTGGATTTGTTTCCAGTACACTAGATGTAGGATTTGCTACTGGTATATCAAAACTATCTGATGAGTCAGAAATAATTGAATCATTCCCACCTTCAACTCCTTCCATGTCTGTAAGCAAAATATGATCAATGTGAACAAATCTAACCTGTCCAATATCTAACATCGTGACCAAATATGTGCGAGGACCACATATCTTCACCACTCTTCCTGGTAACCACTTGAACCATTTATGGTGATGGTTCTTCACTCTCACCTTCTGGTTTAATTTCACACTTCTCTCTTTTACTCTATATCTATCATGACTCTCTTTCTGTCTTAATTGTGTCTCTTCTACGGACTGTGCCAAATTTGGCTTTAACAACAAGAATCTGGTTCGTGGCTGTCATTTGAGAAACAACTCTGCTGGTATTCTACCAGTAGTTGTATGAGGAGTATTACGATATGTAATCAAAAGATTAGCCAATTTGTGATCCAATGACAACTGTCATTTCCTTGGATTTGGATCTAACATTTGTTTTATGAGGGCACGTTTTACAATTTGTACAGTGCGCTCTGCTGCACCATTCGAGGCAGGGTGGTATGGTGGAACCTTGGTATGTTTCACACCATTTTTTTGGGTGAACTGTGCAAATTCTTCGGAATGAAATTGTGGTCCATTATCCGAAACAATCTCTTCAGGGAGGCCAAAAGAAGAAAATAATCTTCGTAAAATGTCTAATATTTTACTTGTTCTTATTTTCCACATCGGAAACGCCTCAACCCATTTCGAATGGCTATCAATCACAATGAAAAATTGTTGTCCTTCTAACTCAGCAAAATCAATATGTAGCCTTTGCCACACCCTGGGAGGCCATTTCCATGGCTGTAATGGTACTGATGGTGGTAGCTTGCTTACCGATTGACATGTCGTACACTGACTCATGATGTACTCTATATCTTTATCAAGACCTGGCCACCATAAGTAACTGCGTGCTAAACTCTTGGTCAAGCACATTCCCAGGTGCTGGTCATGGAGGTCTCCTAATAATTTGGACTTGAATTTATTTGTTATAACCACTCTTGCACCCCCACATGATACAATCTTTATCAACTGATAATTCATTCTTACGAATGAAGAATGGATGAATATCCTTGTCTGATTCCTGGTTTGGCCATCCATTTGCAATATAATCATACATCTTTGACGTCATTGAGTCACATTTGGTTGCTCTACCAGTCTCTTCAGCTGTGACTGGCAGTTCATCAATGTATGAAAAATAGAACACTTCTTCCCTATCGGGTGTAACTTAGAAACATAGAAACATAGAAACTAGGTGCAGGAGTAGGCCATCCGGCCCTTCGAGCCAGCACCACCATTCAATAAGATCATGGCTGATCATTCCTTCAGTACCCTGTTCCTGCTTTCTCTACATACCCCTTGATCCCTTTAGCCGCAAGGGCCATATCTAACTCCCTCTTGAATATATCCAATGAACTGGCATCAACAACTCTCTGCGGTAGGGAATTCCATAGGTTAACAACTCTCTGAGTGAAGAAGTTCCTCTTCATCTCAGTCCTAAATGGCTTACCCCTTATCCTAAGACTATGTCCCCTGGTTCTGGACTTCCCCAACATTGGGAACATTCTTCCTATATCTAACCTATCCAGCCCCATCAGAATTTTATATGTTCCTATGAGATCCCCTCTCATCCTTCTAAACTCCAGTGAATACAAGCCCAGTCGATCCAGTCTCTCCTCATATGTCAGTCCTGCCATCCCAGGAATTAGTCTGGTGAACCTTTGCTACACTCCCTCAAAAGCAAGAATGTCCTTCCTCAGATTAGGAGACCAAAACTGAACACAATATTCCAGGTGAGGCCTCACCAAGGCCCTGTACAACTGCAGTAAGACTTCCCTACTCCTATACTCAAATCCGCTTGCTATGAAGGCCAACATACCATTTGCCTTCTTCATCACCTGCATGCCAACCTTCAATGACTGATGAATCATGACACCCAGGTCTCGCTGCACCTCCCCTTTTTCTAATCTGCCACCATTCAGATAATATTCTGCCTTCGTGTTTTTGCCCCCAAAGTGGATAACCTCACATTTATCCACATTATACTGCATCTGCCATGAATTTGCCCACTCGCCCGAACTGTCCAAATCACCCTGCAGCCTCTTAGCGCTCTCCTGATAGCTCACACCGCCACCCAGTTTAGAGTCATCTGCAAACTTGGAGATATTACACTCAATTCCATCATCCAAATCATTAATATATATTGTAAAGAGCTGGGGTCCCAGCACTGAGCCCTGCGGCACTCCACTAGTCACCGCCTGCCATTCTGAAAAGGATCCGTTAATCCCGACTCTCTGCTTCCTGTCTGCCAACCAGTTCTCTATCCACGTCAATACATTACCCCCAATACCATGTGCTTTGATTTTGCACAACAATCTCTTGTATGGGACCTTGTCAAAAGCCTTTTGAAAGTCCAAATACGCCACATCCACTTGTTCTCCCCTGTCCACTCTACTAGTTACATCCTCAAAAATTTTCAGATTTGTCAAGCATGATTTCCCCTTCATAAATCCATGCTGACTTGGACCAATCCTATCACTGCTTTCCAAATGCACTGCTATTTCATCCTTAATGATTGATTCCAACATTTTTCCCACTACTGATGTTAGGCTAACTGGTCTATAATTACCCATTTTCTCTCTCCCTCCTTTTTTAAAAAGTGGTGGTACACTAGCAACCCTCCAGTCCATAGGGACTGATCCAGAGTCGATAGACTGTTGGAAAATGATCACCAATGCATCCACTATTTCTAGGGCTCTGGGATGTAGACTATCAGGCCCTGGGGATTTATCGGCCTTCAATCCCATCAATTTCTCTAACACAATTTCCTGCCTAATAAGGATATCCTTCAGTTCCTCCTTCTCACTAGACCTTCGGACCTCTAGTACATCTGGAAGGTTATTTGTGTCTTCCTTTGTGAAGACAGAACCAAAGTACTTGTTCAATTGGTCTGCCATTTCTTTGTTCCCCATTATAAATTCACCCGAATCCAACTGCAAGGACCTACTTGTGATGGAGAAGCCAATCTAGACATTGCATCAGCATTACTGTGGTCAGCTGATTGTCTATATTCAATATCATATGTATATGCTGACAAAATCAAAGCCCATCTCTACATTCGGTCTGCAGCTAATGTTGGAAGTGGGGACTTTGGATGGAGGATTGCTGTTTGGGGCTTATGATCTGTTACGATGGTAAACTTACGACCATACAAGTATTTGTGGAACTTCTTGAACCCAAAAATTAATGCCAAAGCTTCCCTTTCAATTTACGTATAATTACTCTCACTGGTACTGAGAGTGCGTGAAACAAAAGCAATTGGTCTCTCCTCCCCACTACATAATACATGAGAGATTCATGCCCCAACTCCATATGGAGAAGCATCACATGCTAGCTTAATCTCCTGAGATATGTCATAGTGAACTAACATTGTGCCCTCTACCAATTTGCTTTTACACTCCTTGAATGCTGTATGGCATTCTTTTGACCACTTCCAGTGGACCTGTTTTTTCAATAGTTCATTCAGTGGGTGTAATACTTTAGCCAAATTTGGTTGGAACTTCCCATAATAGTTCAAAAGACCCAAGAATGAATGAAGTTCAGTGACATTCTTGGGAGTGGGTGCATTTATAATTGCATTCAATTTTTCCATGGTTGGATGTAAACTATCTTTGTCTACTCTGTACCCTAAGTACTCCACTGAGTTTTGAAATAACTCACATTTATGTGCAGACACTCATACCCTGTGCTTCTCTAGCCGTTTGACGACTTCATTCAATATGTTATTGCGAATTTGCCTATTTGGTGCTGAAATTAGTATGTCATCCAAATAACATACTACCCCCTCAATACCTTGCAAAATCTGGTTCATCACCCCTTGGAATATGGCATGGGTGGAAGACACTCCAAACAGTAGCCTATTAAATTGATATAGGTCTAGATGAGTATTTATAGTCAAGCATGACTTGGATTCCTCATCTAGTTCAAGCTGTAAGTAGGCATTCATAAGATCCAGTTTTGAGAAGATCTGACCACCTGTCAGTATTGTGAACAAATCTTCTATATTTGGCAATGTATTGGGGACATTACCCTCTGGAACCTGGTTTACGGTTACTTTATAATCACCACATAATCTTACCTTACCATCGGACTTAGGTACAACAACAATGGGTGTAGCCCAATTACATTGAGCTATCTTACAAATAATGTTCTCAGTCTCTAGTCTTTTAAGTTCTTGCTCAACTTTCTCCTTGAGTGCATATGGTATGGAACGTGGCATGTAGTAAACTGATCTAGTGTCCTTCAGTATCCTGACACTCGCCTTGAAGTCTTGGATGGGACTGCCCGTTTCGCAGAACACCTTCGGATACTTCTTGATAACCTCAGCTGTTGATGCAAATCAAGCTTCCACCCGGAAAATCTCACTCCAATCCAGCTTCAGTGAACTCAACCAATTTCTTTATAGCAAGGCAGGCTTGTCTCCTTTCACTACTATTCGAGGCAAGTTCTGAAATTGATTCTTGTATTTCACTAGTACGGTGATACGACCTACCACAGGAATTTTCTCTCCCGAGTAGCCTCGTAGCTCTATCTTGGATTTCTCCAATGGGAAATCACGCAATTTGTCGAGGTATAGCGATTCTGGTACTACACTCACGGATGCACCCGTGTCGAGTTTCCTTGGTATCTTGAATCCCGCAACATCTCTGTGGATTTTTATATTTCCGAATCGCTGTCCATTAACCTCGTGCTCCTGATGATGTGTAACTCTAACATCTCCATGTCCTGTTGTTGTTCTTCCATGCTATGTAGTCTCTTGGGATTTCTACTCATAGTTTTGAATGCTGGACTTATAGCTTTAAAAACTGGTTTACCCTTCAGTCGGCATGCCTTCGCAAGATGCCCAGTCTTTCTGCAGAAGAAACACTCTACCTTCACATATGGACAACTTTGAGCAATGTGTTGTCCCAGGCACCTATAGCACGACTTCGACGCTCTGTTAGAATTTCCAGTTTCTGAGACTTTGGGCCCCCACCGCCTTTTACTTTGCACCTGCATGCGATTTACCTCGGTTGACTGACGACCGTAATTATTATGCAATTCTCGGGAATATTGTTCGGCCATGCCCATCGACCTCGCTGTCTTACAAGCAAGTTCAAAAGTCAAGTCATCCGTCGTCAATAACTTACTTCTGATCGCATCATTTTTCACCCCACAAACAAAACGACCCTGTTTTGAAAATTTCCGATATTACAGTGAATAGCTTTTTTAATGCTACAAGATAATCACTGATACTAACATCAGACTTTTGATTCCATTTCCAGAAACTATAGCTTTCAGCAATTTCTAACAGTTTGGGTTTATAGTGCTGCTCCAGCTTCATGAAAATCTCTTTAAGCGTTGTGTCCTTTGGCTCGTCAGGCACAAACAGATTTACCAGAGTTTCAAACAATTCCAATCCAGCTCCCGATAAGAAGATAGCTCGCTTCTGTTCCAATATCGCCTGATTCTGGACTGCATTGTCTAGAACTTCGATTATGTTATTTGCAGTGAAATACATTTCTAGCCGATCCACATATGCTTTAAAATGTTCCCGGTCGTGTCTATATTCACCCAAATGTCCCATTACACCTGCAGGTGCTGCCATTTTAATTTCTAGCTGTTCACACAGTGTGCTGTATTTTACCTCGGATTTTGTAGCTTTTTCCAAAGGCAGAGAAGCTTCCAAAGTCTCTCTGCCGGCTGGCTAAATCCTTCACCAACAACATTTCAGCTTTAAATCACCTGAAAAATCCCATCTCGCCGCCAAATGTGATATATTCACAGAGCACAACACACACAGCTTCTAACATGGCAGGCAGCTCTGTCGGAAGCCTCTGGAACAGCCTGGCTCTGTTTATTATTAACTCTGTAGTTGCAGTACACAATACATCCACATCCACAGTGTGGAGTTACAAACATTACAAGCTGACAGACATTACACATGCATAACATTTGGCGATGAGAATATAAAAACCTTTGTTTGCAAAATGAGCACGATTGGATATTTAGAGAGATTTGTGGAGGAAGAAGATTTGGCAGACTTTTGAGCCGTTTGAACCAGGCCAAATGAAGTGGGTCGATGATGCAGATCGGCGCCGGTCTGTGTTTCTTCACTGTGTGCGGTTCAAAGATCTTCGGTCTGATAAAGAATCTACTCATGCCCAGTGATCCAACAGAGAAAATGTCCGAGGAGTTGTGTACATTGGTACGGGAGCACCTCAAGCCAGGCGACGGCATCATCATCTTGAGATACGGGTTTTATACAAACGTTCGATCGGAGGGCCAGAGCGTGGCAGAATTTGTTGCCGACCTGAGACGTCTAGTGGGACCATGCAAGTTCGGGACGGTGTTAGCAGACATGCTGCGGGACGAGGTGATCCTGCTCAAACTTCTGGCAGTGGAGGAGTTGATTTAAAAAGGGCCATCCAGATCGTTGAATCATGTATGACGACAGACAGGAGTTTAAAGTAAATATCGGTGAAGAACTGAACCTCGACAAGTACAGTAAATGCGATTGATTCGAAGTTTGGCAGAGCGGCACATGGCAGGGCCTATACAGCTGCGTTCGCGAATGATTCGGCATTCGGCAGAGCGGCGCATGGCAGGGCCTATCCGGCTACATTCGCGAAACCTGTGGCTGCCCAAAGTCCGCCAGCGGGAATGTATTCGACTTCTCTGTGTTGGTGTTGTGAGGGAAATCATCGGCACCAGCAGTGCCGATTTAAGCAATATAGTTGCAAAGGTTGTCTGAGAGTGGGGCATCTCCAGCGCAAGTGTCCGCAGTTGAGCAAGCGAGCTGCGACACACTACGTGGAGGATGAGAGTTAGACTAGCGCGGATCCGGATACGCAATCCGAGATGCCAGAGGAGGAAGTGTATGGACTGTACTCTTTCATAACCAAGAGTAAACTAATTTTGATTACCGTGACATTTAACGGGATACTGGTATCGATGGAACTGGACACAGGGGCGAGTCTATCGATCATGAATGAGAGGGCATTTAATAAGCTGTGGGATACTAAGACTGTGAGGCCCAGGCTGAGCTCTGTTAACGCCAAGCTGTGCACGTACACCAAAGAACTGATGAAGGTGATTGGCAGTGCACAAATTAACGTGTCATATAACGGTGCGGTTCACGAGTTACCGCTGTGGATTGTTCCAGGCAATGGCCCGACGCTGCTCGGCAGGAGCTGGTTGGAGAAAATCAGATGCGACTGGAACGACATAAAGGCATTGTCGTCGGAGGAAGATACATGTGCCCAAGTATTGAGCAAGTTCCCCTCGCTGTTCGAACCGCGTATCGGCAACTTCATGGGAGCCAAGGTGCAGATCCACGTGGACTCAGATGCAAGATCTATCCATCATAAGACTCGGGCAGTGTCGTATATGATGAGGGGGAAGGTCCAAATTGAACTGAATAGACTCCAGCGTGAAGGGATCATATCACTGGTCGAATTTAATGACTGGGCCAGCCCCATTGTTCCTGTGCTGAAAAGTGATGGCACAGTCAGAATCTGTGGAGACTACAAGGCTGCGATCAACAGGGTTTCGAAACAGGATCAGTATCCGTTACCAAAGGCTGATGACTTGTTTGCGACGCTAGCCGGAGGGAAGTCATTCATAAAACTGGGGTTGGTTGAGACGTCATAGAGACTTATGTGCATTAACACACACAAAGGACTGTTTATCTACCACAGGTGCCTGTTTGGAATTCGCTCGGCTGCAGCAATGGAAAGTCTACTGAAGTCCGTTCCCAGAACCGTCGTGTTCCAAGATGACATCCTGATCATGGTCATGACTCCAAGGAACATCTGAACAACCTGGAAAGGGTTCTACTGTGTTTGGACAGAGTGGGACTCAGACTTAAATGCTTGAAATGCATCTTCATAGCACCGGAGATCGAATTCCTCGGAAGGAAAATCGCCACTGATGGCATCAGACCTACTGACGTGAAAACCAAAGCCATCAAGAATGCACCCAAGTCGCAGAACATAATGTAGCTGCGTTCGTTCCTAGGTCTACTCAAGTATTTGTTAACTTCCTACCTAAATTGAGCACCTTACTTGAACCACTGCACATGCTATTGAGAAAAGGCAACAACTGGGTATGGGGTTCATTGCAAGACAGAGCCTTTGAGAAAGCCACCAATCTGCTTTGCTTGAACAAGCTGCTGGTACATTATGACCTATGTAAATGTTTAGTTTTGGCCTGTGACGCATTGTCATATAGAATTGGTTGCATGTTACAACAAGCCAATGAGCCGGGGAAACTTCAACCTGTCTTGCAATGCGCCTCACACCCAGTTGTTGCCTTTTCTCAATAGCATGTGCAGTATTTCAAGTAAGGTGCTCAATTTAGGTAGGAAGTGACCAAAGTAATTGAGTAGACCCAGGAACGAACGTAGCTCCGTCACGTTCAACCTATCGCGTATGCATCCAAAAGTTTGTCTAAAGCAGAAAGAGCCTACATTATGGTAGAAAAAGCAGCTATAGCGTGTGTGTACGGTGTAAAAAAGATGCATCAATACCTGTTCGGTCTGAGGTTTGAATTAGAGACCGATCACAAGCCGCTCATTTTGTTTTTTTCCGAGAGCAAAGGTATCAATACCAACGCCTCATCCCGCATCCAAAGGTGGGCGCTGACATTATCTGCCTATGATTATGTCATTCACCACAGACCTGGCACAGAGAATTGTGCCGATGCTTTGTCGTTGCCCACACCGGAGGTGGAAACGCCACAACCAGTAGATTTAATGTTAATCATGGATGCTTTTGAGAGTGAAGGTACCCCTGTCATGGCTCAACAAGTTAAGCCCTGGACCAGCCAGGACCTGATATTATTGGTGGTAAAGGGTTGCATCCTCAAAGGGGATTGGTCTGCCATACCTTAACAAATGTGCGAGAAGGCCAAACTGGAATTCGTCGCAAGGACGAACTGGCTATTCAAGCAGATTGCATACTGTGGGGCAATCGAGTTGTAATGCCTAAGAAAGGGAGATAGAATTTTGTGCAAGTCATGATTGCCACAGGCTTTTTTCAGCATTTAAAGGGAAGGTTCATTGATGCTGTAGAACCTCATTCACAGAATTGCTGGCTGTACAGCTGCCTCACCAAGCAGCAGCAGCAGCAGCAGCAGCAGCAGATCAAGGAGAAGGAACCGGAGGACTGAAGCAGTTGTACTCATGGCAGATCCGCAGCCCAGGGAGAGAGCCCGCAGATTCTGCGATCCACCACTGGAGGTGTTAGTGTTTGCTGTGGAGAGACGGAGGGCGGTGCTCTACCTGGCAAGTGGCAGGAGGCCCTCGCCGCAAGTCTTCTGCACCATGTGGAGGGAGAGAGCGCAGCATGTCTCGGGCAGCAGTGTTGTCCCCAGGACCCCCACAAAGTGCAGGAAGAAATTTAACAACCTCACTTGGGTGGTCAGGGTGAGTGAATGCTTCAACAAATGCTGCGTACCACCATCTGAACCACAATCTTCACATACTGCCCAAAGTACCACACTCCCAGCACTCACCCACCAACAGTCTCTACCCACCAATACTCATATCTACATCCCACACTTTGCATATAATGACAGCTATACAACTATAACAGGCACATCACCCAAACACATTGCTCCACACTCACTCACACACTTTCCTTTCTCTTGCAGCCAAGGTGACTCACAACAGCAGGGAGCAGGAGAGGACCGGTGGGGGACAAGTCGACACCCAACTCTTGCCTGCGCTGGAGAATAGAGTGCTGCAGATTATTGGCCGCCAGGTAGTGGGTGCTTGGCCACCGGCGACGTTGACCCCCTTGGACACAACAATGGTATGTTCATCCCTACTCTTTCATCTCACATCACACTTACCCCTCAGCCCACAAGCGTTTTGCCCTTTCTAGCTAATCATGCTGTATGCATGCATTTCTCCCTTCTTGCCCCCCTCCCCTCACCTTAACCTAACTCTTGTGCCTTTATACTTTCAGATAATGAGGAAGCACCTAAGCAGCCTGTCCCTGAGGGCACCGTAGAGAGCGAGGCAGGGAAAGAGGATGAGGAAGAACACACCGCGTCAATGCATGTCTCACCCACAGGCACCAGCTCAGATACTGGCACTATGTATTCTTTTGAGGCTGGTATAGTAGCGGGATCTGCACAGGCTGAGGGACCGGGCACGAGTGGGCTGCAGCACCTCCAGGGGGAAAGAATAGCTTGGGCACCAGCTCCCTGGAGGGCAAATTCACGCTCGGGTTCTGCTGCACAGGACTCAGATGAAGACCTTGATGGGAGGCGTTTAGAAGAAGGGTGATGGGTATGAACATGAAGATGACAGGTGCAATGGCAAAGGTGACCGAGAGCCTAGCGGCAATGATAAGCAGCGTGTAGAAGTCCGCCTCCAATATTGTGCAAGGCTCTGCGCACACCATGGAGCCCATCATGTCCAGTGTACAAAGGACGGTAGACTCCCAGAGAGACCGTGGTGACCCAGACCTGATACCGCATGTAATGGGTGATCTAGCAGCTTATATTGCAGCACAGGCGGAAGCGACACAATGTCTTAGTGCTGTAATGCACTCTATGCTTGGTGACATCCAATCTCAGACTGCTATCATGCAGTCTCAGCTTGATGCTACACAAACTCTGACCGTTGCTATTGTGGCTGGGTATACCACCGTTGACCGGGGCTTTCACAGTGTCGCAGCAGGCTCCAACAGATTGCAAGGAATGCTGAGGTGCTGCCCCGGGTCAGTAGAGCAGGAACCCACTGTCCTCTCTCAGAATTTTGATACTGCGGGTTTTGATCCACATTGCGGGTATCAAAAGAACATTGCCTGTCACCCAGCCAGCCCATGCTGCTGACGAGATGGTGCAGTCTACAGCTGGGCTTTCCAGGCAACATAGCTGGTCAAGTGCGTCCTGCAAGGCCATCTGAAATCTCCCACATGGACACTCAGCAGCCTTCCACCAGCCCTGCTGCAGCCATAAGGCCAACATTTCAGAGGAGCGCGAGAATAGGCAAAGGCACAGTAACGAAGGATTGCACAAGGGTGAATAGTTATTATTTTAGTTGTAAATATGTGTTCACTGATTATTGATAAATGTATTAATTCAGTTTGGATTCTTTTGTTGTGTCTCTCATTTCATCTTTGCCCTGTGACAGGGATGGAATGATGGGGATGTGGTGAGCAATTGAGATCTGGGGTTTAATTCATTCGAACCCCAGTTTGATCAGGCGCTCACTGACCGCCCTTCCAGGAGGCCAATTGAATGGCTGTCCCCTCCCTCACACCTGTTAACATAAGGAATAGGAGCAAGAGTAGGCCACACGGCCCCTTGAGCCTGCTCCGCCATTCAATAAGATCATAGCTGATCATCGACCTCAACTCCACTTTCCCGCCCAATCTCCATATCCCTTGATTCCCTTAGTATTGTATATGTAGGCACTCTGTTAATGACTCCACGAGGCAGGGGTATGGCACTGTGAAGACTGTAGTCCTTTATTGCAGCTCCTAGGGTGAGAACACCAAGAGGTGAGCTCCCTTTTATACTGGGTTACCTGCAGTGTGCAGGTGACCCTTAGGTCTCCAGTAGCAGCACCCTCTGGTGTACAGGTAAGATATATACAGTGCTACAGTACATCGTAACATTGTTGGCATGCATACATAACAACACTCCCCCTTAAGTCTTTTCCAAGTCCTTATTGCCATGACCTGGGGAGGTGATCAGTAGTGGGCTGTGGGAAGTTGTGGTGAGGGTTGTGTGGGTGCCAGGTGTGATCCCTGTGCTTGAGGCTGGCCTCATACATTTCCCCCTCCCTTACACACAGACCATGTGGGTTTCATTGTTGTAGGATCCCTCAGTGAGGGAGCCAGTGCAGTGGGTAGGGTACATACTCTGTAGAGTGGGTAAGTGGTGGTGTGTGGTGGTGGGCAGGGCCACAGGACTCTGTGGGCTCCTTGTCCTCCATTGGTGGTGGAAGTCTGGTCATCCTAGGGTCCACCAGGAAAGCTGGAGGGTACTGGCCTCTCGCTTCTGGTGTTGGCCCTGGTAGCCAGGGGGTGTAGAGCCGATCTGGGGCAGGTTGCCAGTAATGGTGGCTGTGCTGCCTATTGACCGCTGTCTCTGCAGTGGGTCTGCTCCCTCTGGGTGCGTGTGAGCCCTTCTTTAGTTAGCCACGGATGGATCACTTAGCTGTGTAGTTTTTGTTTCTCAATGGCATGTATTTTTGTTGAGAATTATGAAACATTTCTTTAAATGTTAGCCACTGCTTTACTACTGTCATATGTTTTAATCTATTTTTCCAATATACCTTAGCCAACTCGCCTTTCATACCTATGTAATTGGCTTTATTTCAGTTTAAGACTCTAGTTTCGGACTTAGGCAAGTCACTCTCAAAAGTAATGTGAAATTCTATTGTATTATGATCACTCTACCCCAGAGGATCCTTTACTATGAGATTGCTAATTAACCTTGTCTCATTACACAATACAAGATCGAAAATAGTCTGTTCCATGGTTGGTTCCATGACATATAGTTCTAAGAAACTGTCCCGAATGCATTCCATGAACTCATCCTCCAGACTACCTTTGCCAATGTTCCTCCTCCTCTTTGTCTTCCTCTTCCTCTTCCTCCTCCTGAGGCAGTCCCGCAATCCCTGGTGGCAAAGGTGGGGCACCATGAAATGGGACACCCGCTCAACCAAGTACTGGAGGGCTCCTTCCCAGTAGTCAAAGCAGTGGGTCCATTGCTTGAGCACCCTGATCATCTGCTCAATGGCTCTCATTAATTGAGTGCTGGGCAGGAGGGTTGGGGTTGTGGAGAGGAGTCATGAGCCAGGTGGAGCGCGAATAGCCCTTGTCTCCGACCAGACAGCCGCGAGCTTGATGTGATGGCTGGAAGAGTGCAGGATGAATACACCGTGGCTGCTGCGAGGATAGCTGGCATTGATATTGAGGATTCACTGTCTGTTGTTGCGCACCAACTGCACATAAAGTGAGTGGTAACCTTTGCTGTTACGGAAGATTTCAGGATTGTTATGGGGTGCCTGCAAAGCCACATGGGTGCAGTCAATGGCATCCTGCACCATGGAGAATCTCGCTATCATGTCAAATTCATATGCACACTCGTCCTGCTTCTCTGTGGTAATGGGGAAGGAAATATTGTCGCTTCTCCTACTATAGAGAGCCTCTATGACCTCACGGATGCAGCGATGGATGGCGAACTGCGAGATATTAGCTATATTTCCTGCTGTAGACTGGAAGAACCAGCTGGCGAAGAAATTGAGGGCGATGGTGACCTTGACTGCCACTGAGAGAGACATGGTCACCCTGATCTGAGGCTGGAGGTCTGGTTGCAGGAGATGGCAGAGTTCTGTGACCACCTCCTTGGAGTAGCGCAGCCTCACTCCTCACTTATTTGGAGGTAGGAGAAGTACTCTCAGAATACCTTTGGAAGGTAAGGCTTCCTGCTGAGAGCCCTGATGGCCCTCCCCCTCCCTCTGACCACATGTTCCAGTCTTTCTTGCTGCCTCCGTTCCCTCCGCTGTAGATCCTGGAGGGCGAGGTCGACTGCCAGTCAGCCCCCATTAATGGAAACAAGTGTAGCAGTTTCATTTAAAAAAAAATTAACTATTTTTTAGTTGCCACACTTCTGATACTAAAAAACCTAGAAATCATGGAATAAGACTATTGTACTGTGTGAAGCTGACAAGAAAGCACTGAATCTCCAATAACCTACTGATGATCCCTTTAACTAACATCCCTGGAGCCAGCTTCCTGGTGCTTTACACCAGCTCTCCATGTCGCTGTTTCCCTAGGCACTAAGGTAGGTGGCGACAGTTTTTCAGATCGGACAGTCAGTGAGCGTTGCACACTCACTGGTGTCACAATCCAGCTGGCGGCCCAGCGATAACTGTTAGTGGTGGTGCTGTGGGGGTGGGGGGGGGCAGGATTTGGCTTGCGGCACTGGATTCACCTCACCCCATCAATAATACCTTAGATAGCGCTAGAGCATCAAATTTTCCCCCCTAAATGTTAATAATGACATCACCCATGAATGGTTAATATTTAGTTTTAGGGTAATAAACAAGCGAAGTAGGTATCCATTAGATAGAGATAGCAATTGGTCAAAGATGCTAGAAAATGGTACATCAGGAAGTTTCATTTATGGGAAATGGTTGTGAGGTAAACAATTGCAAACTGTTTACATCGATAATCTGTTTTCAGAGAATTTGGGAAATAGATACGTCATTTTGACATTTTCCTTTAATGTAGTCAAAATTTGGGGGCGGGTTTTCGGTTCATATCCGCTCCGATTTTCACCCCGGAGCGGCGGCAATGACGTTGGTGAGGTGTTCTGGCCTGGTGGTCAGCCTTCAGCACCCCGCAGCAATCCTTGGGTCCGGTTTTGCCATGCCCGCAAGAGCTGTGCCGGTGTGCAATGCCCCTGGTTGCAACACCGGTGCAAGATTTGACTCTTGCCCGACACGTACGCCCGGCAGCAGGCCCGGCAATGAATGCCTGGGAAATCAGGCGGTTCAACGATACCAACAGCGGAGAGGTAAATTCTGGACTCCTAAGATAAATGTAATTGTTTTTTCTTTAAATCTTTTTTGTGATTTGCATTGTGGTGGCGTGGGCAAAGTTTTGGGCTGTTTTTCTGGCTTTTTTAAAAGGTTTCCCCCCCCCCCCCCCGGCCCTCACCTCACCACCTCCCCCAGTTGTCTCATGGAGCACTCCCAGCCCGGCTCTTTAGCTCCGGAGTTTCCCATTCTAGCGCCGAAGAGAGGTGTATAACGCCTTCCTTAGCACTGCGCCCTCTGACTTATGCCCCAGCTGCCCAATGTTACTTACTGAGGTGCAAACTGTTCCTGGGCAGAAAAATACCACCCCACTGCCATTACCACCCCAAAAACATCAAAGCTGAAAATCCAGCCCCATATGTATAAAGGAGCATGGTTTTCAACAGTTTGTCAGACAGTACTCAAAAGATACAGAAACTGAACATCCACTCTCTATATGCAATTAAAGACTGATCACCTTTACTGTGCACCAATAAACTCTGTTCCGTATATTCCACTACGAAGCCTCGTGCTTACTCGAAATATGTTGTTGTGAACAAAGGGAGACAGGAGTTTGCTTCACATTTGATGCCGCGACTTGGATTTACTGCCATGAATTCGCCCAACGAATACAAGGACGGTGAGCATGAATTAATATCGATAGTGGGTATATCTAGCTCCTTGGAATTGCGATCTAAGGAATAGGATGGAATCAGACAAAATAGATGGTTTCTCAACTAAGTTTGTCCCTTTGAACATTTCTGACTAGATTAAAAATAAGGGGGATCCTTACAGTTTTTCTACGGATATTTTAAACGGAAACTGGGAGGAAATTGAGCAGGCATTGGAGAATGTGTGTCTGCAGAGCCAAAAAGACAGAAGACAGAAAATGTTCCTGCTTCAGCAGAATCAAAATGAAAGGAGACAGAAAGCATACCTACTGCAGGGCATCTGTCTGGGAATAGGCACTCATGCTGGGAGCATGATCAGCTATGGGCTGACAAACAAGCATTAAAGGCAGAACTAGAGATGTTTAAGAGGAGTGCAATTTAGTCAAGGTCCAAGCTGTACAAGCTAATTATTCCTTCCTGGCTAATCACGATGCTGTGATGCCAATGCATGATGAGAGATTTGAATTAGAAGATAAAGTACGCAGCTTAGAAGCTGAGATGGACAGACTACCACTGGAAAAGGGGCTGGAAAATGTGTGTCTACAGAAACAGAGATACATACAGAAAGTGGAACAAATTCAGAAAGAGAAACAAATACAGAAACTGGAACAGAAGCAGAAACAAACAGAGAGTTGCCTTGGGCTAATAAAAGAACAGCCTGAGATGTTGCTCATTAATTCAGTGAAGGAAGCCGTGGACAATAAACTGATACAGAAACTTGCTCAGAAGCACTTAAAAGTTTCTGTAGGAATGGGCTGTGTCGGAACTGAGGAGATGTTCAGTTAAAAGCTAAAATGTGGGAATTCTAAGCATGATACAAAGGGATGCGGAATGGAAGTTGGAATGTTGAAAATGTTGAGAGAGGCAGTTATAGCAGTTCCAAAGGGTGAACTGAGGAAAGGACTGGGACTCTTGACTGAATATTCAGCATTCCTTTCACCCTTTACTCTATGTTTTTACACTCCAACCATAAACCAGAGAAAAGTATTAAGAATAGTGCAGGAGGTAACAGAACTGTTGCAGACTTGGATGTGATCTTGAAATTTTGAATCAGTACAGACTGAGATTCAGTAGAAAACATCAGATATTGAAATTGGTTTAAAGAAAAAAGATAAATATTTGTGATGGAATACAGGAGAAAAGGGAAGCTCATGTCTCCTTTTTACTTACCGACAGAAGTTTTTGTTTTCAGTGTGAATGTTAATGTTTTTTTACAAAACTTGTGTGAATGTTACTATGGCTCCTGTCATGTATCTTACATTATTATATATATCTGTATCCCAACATGCTATACATGACTGTAATAAGATATGATCTGTAACCACCAGCATACCTTACCACCAGGGGTGCACTTGCAAGAGACAGGTATATAAGGACAGGTCTCAGACAAGTGCAGCATTCCAGAGCTGTGAAATAAAGGTGCAGGTCCAGAGTGACCTTGACTTCACTACATGCCTCGTGTGAATCTGTACTGAGGGGACAGGACTTTACAGCTCCATCCTCTTTTTCAAGCTGAGTTTGTTTAAGTTTAAGATAATGGCCTGAATTAAATTGGAGTTATTGTGGTTAATAAATTGTGAAAACCAGACTTTTATTATAGGCATGGTGAAATTCTGCTTGGTGTAAATCTTGGGAAAACCTCTAGTTCCGGACATGAGAACATAAGAACATAACAATATAAGAAATAGGAACAGGAGTAGGCCATTTGGCCGCTCAAGGCTGCTCCGCCATTCAATAAGATCATGACTGATCTGATCATGGACTTAGCTCCACTTCCCTGCCCGATTCCATAACCCTTTAGTCCCTTATCACTCAAAAATCTGTCTATCTCTGCCTTAAATATATTCAATGACCCTCCACAGCTCTCTGGGGCAGAGAATTCCATAGATTTACAACCCCTCTGAGAGAAGAAATTCCTCCTCATCTCAGTTTTAAATGGGCATACCCTTAATCTGAGACTATGGGCTAGACTTTCCACTTTTGTGCAAATCCAGCGTGGGCGGTAAATATGGGTTTTGAGATCACCAGATTATCGCCCATTTCCAAAACCCTAACTTTCCATTTTTTAAAATGGGCGTTACCGCGAGCGATCTGAAATGGGCGTTGGCATTAACATTTTTTGACCTTCTGGTGTAAAGTATCGCTGACCATAGCAATGGCACAGCAACGTTCGTTTCCCATGTTTCAGGATGTCAAGGGTCATCATTACATGCGTAGAAGAGGAGACAGAGAGAGAGGGAGCAGAGAGGGACTGAAAGTGTGTGTGGTGTGTGCTTGTTTGGCTGTTGTGGGAGGCAGGAGGGAGATTCACCAGCAGCAAAAAGCCTACTAAGCACCAAGAAGGTAGTTAGCACCGAGTATTTGTCCAACAAATAATACATAATTTGGAAGGGATGGAGGAGGCTCTGGAGCTGTTAGCCAGGAGCACTGGTGGCAGAGGGCTACCAATGGCCCCGGAGCATGGCACTGCACCCCAAGGTGCCGCACCCCCATTGCCAATGACACATGAGAGCCAGGAGGACGATCTTGCTTCTGACGCGGAGCATGTTCCTGTTATGTTCAGAATAACTCCACAAGACTGTATATTGTAAGCTCAAACTGTTGTGACCTTGGTCTCTTTAATGTAACTCCAGAGTGAGGAAGCAGCATGGTAGACTGCCTTTTATATCTGCTTGCCCAGGGTGTGCAGGTGACCCTTGGGTCCCCCACAGGTACGCCTCCTGATGGCAAGTCTTACACATTGGTAATGTTTACATACGTAACATCATTCCCCCCCCCCCAAAGCCTTAGATACAAGTTACTTACAAGTTGAGGCAATCCGGGGCTCTGCGTTCCCGGGTTGATTGCCTGAGTTGAAGTCCTGGCATTGGTGAGTCGGTTGGATCATTGCTGCACTGCGGTGTGGCAGGTCTGATCAGACTGTCCGGCAAAGTAGGTTTATCCTCGTGGTTGACCACGAGGTTGATTACTGATTGGGTGTGTGTGGATGGATCAATGATAGTAATGTCCTGTTCAAACTGTTCTTGGTTGTCAGTGAACCGCAGTTTGGTCTGATCCAAGTGCTTTCTGCATGTTTGTCCATTCAAAAGTTTGACAACAAACACTCTATTCCCCTCCTTGGCTAACAAAGTGCCAGCAAACCATTTGGGACCATGACCATAATTAACAACAAACACAGGGTCATTAACCCCAATGTCGCGCGATACAACCGCGTGATCTTGGTACATGTTATGCTGGTGACGCTGGGTTTCTACATGATCATTGAGATCCGGGTGGACTAAGGAGAGCCTGGTTTTGAGTGCTCTTTTCATTAGCAATTCTGCAGGGGAACCCCGGTAAGCGAGTGGGGTCGCATGCGGTAGCTGAGCAGAATCCGAGATAACCGGGTCTGCAGGGAACCATCCGTCACGCATTTCAAGCTCTGCTTGATGGTTTGGACTGCCTGTTCCACTTGACCATTGGATCTGGGCTTAAATGGCGCAGACCTGACATGCGTGATGACATTGCGGGTCATGAACTCGTTGAATTCCGAGTTGGTGAAACATGGTCCATTGTCACTAACAAGGATGTTGGGCAAACCATGGGTGGCGAACATGGCCCGGAGGCTTTCAATGGTGGCAGTGGACATACATGGCGACATTATTATACATTCAATTCATTTAGAGCAAGCGACCACTGCTATTAGGAACATCTTTCCTAGAAAGGGGCCAGCAAAATCTACGTGGACCCTTGACCACGGTTTGGAGGGCCATGACCACAGACTCAGTGGGACCTCCCTTGGTGCATTGCTCAACTGTGAGCAAGTGTTACATTGGTGTACGCATGATTCCAATTCCGAGTCAATGTCGGGCCACCAAACGTGTGACCTGGCGATAGCCTTCATCATGACTATGGCTGTGTTGGTACTGTAAAGGTCTCGTATAAACGTTTCCCGGCCTTTTTTTGGCAAAATTACACGATTCCCCCATAGGAGGCAGTCCGAATGGATGGACATTTCATCCTTGCATCGGTGGAACGGCTTCATTTCATCTTGCATTTCCACTGGAACCGCCGACCAGCTCCCATTGAGGACACAGCTTTTTACTAGTGATAGCACCGGGTCCTGTCTAGTCCGCGAGCCACGATGGGTGACCCCTTGCTCTCAAAAGCATCCATTACAAGAAGCAAGTCTGCGGGTTGCACCATTTCCATCCCGGTGGTGGGCAATGGCAGCCGACTGAGGGCATCCGCACAGTTCTCAGTGCCTGGTCTGTGGCGGATTACATAGTTACACGCAGATAATGTTAGTGCCCATCTTTGGATGCGGGATGAAGCATTGGTGGTAATACCTTTGCTTTCTGAGAATAACAAAATGAGCGGCTTGTGGTCAGTTTTGAGCTCGAACCAGAGTCCAAATAGGTATTGGTGCATTTTCTTAACCCCATATATGCATGCTAATGCTTCTTTCTCAACCATACTGTAGGCTTCTGGACCCATATGCAACCGGTTGCAGTTTGCCTGACCCATTGGCTTGCTGTAACACACAACCGACCCCGTACGAAGATGCATCACAAGCTAGTACTATGCATGGGTCATACAATATAAATAACTTGTTAGAACATAGCAGGTTTCTGGCCTTGTTAAAGGCTGTCTCTTGAGATTTACTCCAAACCCAGTCGTCACCCTTGCGTAGTGATAAATGCAATGGTTCCAGCAAAATGCTCAAACCCGGTAGAAAGTTATCAAAATAGTTGAGGAGTCCCAGGAACGAACGCAGCTCCATCACATTCTGTGGTCTGGGTGCATCTTGTGTCTGGATGGCCTCTGTCTTGGATTCCGTGGGTCAGATGCCGTCCGCCGCAATCTTTCTCCTCAGAAATTCGACCTCTCGTGCCAGGAAAACACACTTGGAGCATTTCAGCCTGAGTCCCACTCTGTCCAGTCGTTTGAGAACCTCTTCCAGTTTGTGCAAGTGTTCGGTGGTATTGCGGCCAGTGATCAAGATGTCGTCTTGAAACACCATGGTGCGCAGAACCGATTTCAGCAGACTCTCCATGTTCCTCTGGAAGATGGCCTTAGCCGAGCGAATCCCAAAGGAGCATATGAACAGTCCTTTGTGCGTGTTGATGCATGTCAATTTTTTCGAAGGTTCAGCCAGCTCCTGTGTCATGTAAGCAGAGGTTAGATCCAGCTTGGTGAATGACTTCCCCCCTGCTAGCATTGCAAACAGGTCATCCGCTTTGGGTAGTGGGTACTGGTCCTGTAACGAGGGTTGATCGTTACCTTGTAGTCCCCGCAGATTCTGACTGTCCCGTCGCTTTTCAACACCGGAACAATTGGACTGGCCCACTCATTGATCTAGATATGATCCCCTCTCGTTGAAGTCTGTCCAGCTCAATCTCTGTCATATATTCAACTATCATTGTAACCCATGTATAAGCTGACCTAAGTTGTACACCTTGAGAAAATTGACCACAAGGGGGTGAACCTGTGGGAGACACTCCTAACCTGGACTTTCAGGTATAAAAGGAGAAGCTCCACCCACCTTCATTACTTGAGATCTTGGTAGTAAAGGTAACTGGTCACAGAGTGACCTTCTCTCAAGTATGGGCCTCGTGTGCATTTATACTGTATAGTAAGGACTTATCAATCTCGACTTTCTCTCGCATCATGTATGGAACTGCTTGGGCCTTGTGATGAACGGGTCGTGCATCAGGGTCTAGATGGATCTGCACCTTGGCGCCTGTGAAGTTGCCGATGACTGGCTCGAATAACGATGGGAATTTGTTTAGCACTTCGCGCACGAGGCGTCATCCACCGAAGACAGTGTTTTGATGTCATCCCAGTTCTATCGTATCTTTCCTAGCCAGCTTCTGCTGAATAGCGTTGGGCCATCGCCTTGTACAATCCATAGTGATAAATCATACACCATTCCGTCGTACGATACTTTCACTGCCGCACTGCCAATGACTGTTATGAGCTCTTTGGAGTAAGTGCGCAACTTGGTGTGGATCGGGCTTAGTTTTGGCCTTTGTGCCTTGTTGCCCCATAGTTTCTCAAAAGCCTTCTGGCTCATAATTGACTGACTCGCCCCCGTGTCCAATTCCATGGAAATTGGAATGCCGTTTAATTTGACTTTTAACATTATCGAAGGGCGATACACTTCCTCATCAGCCTCGGGTTGAGTTGCCTCTCTTACTCGTTCAGCATGATCCACGCCGGATCGGTCATCTTCTGCCGACTCTGCCACGTGGTGAGTCGCAGCATGTCTGCACATATGCTGGAGGTGCCCCATTGTTCCACAGTCCTTCCACACATAGTGCTTGAATCGACATTGATGGGCTCGATGATTACCCCCGCAGCGCCAAAATGGTGCTAATGGATTTGCATTCATGCCCCATGGCGGATTCTGAGCCATCCTAGGTCTGGCCTTTGCGGGCATGTAGGTCCTGCCATGTACAATTTTGCCTGCTGAAGGCATTATTTTATGCACAGTACTTGTCGGTGAGTTTCGATGCTGCAATGATATCTGTTTAGTGTTATCCTTCGTGGACATAAAAGCCTGGGGTATCGTGATGGCCTTGCTCAGATCTAGGGATTCGGCAGACAGCAGTTTGCGAAGAATGACCTCGTGGTCGATTCCAAGCACGAAAATGTCCTGCAACACTTCCCCCAAAAATCCAACAAATACGCACGGTCCCACAAGGTGTCTTGTTTTAGGTCGACGACATAACGCGCCACGTCCTGGCCCTCAGAGCAGTGGTGCGTATAAAAGCGATACCTGGCCGTTAAGATGCTCTGCTTTGGCTTGAGGTGTTCCCGAACCACCGAGCACAACTCTTCATTTGTCTTGTCCATTGGTTTCATCGGTGCTAGCAGATTTTTGATGAGGCCATATATCGTGGACCCGCAAACGATGAGGAGAATCGTCCTGCGCTTGACCGCGGTTTCTTCCTTTTCCAGCTCGTTGGCCATAAAGTACTGGTCAAGACGCTCAATGAAGGCTTCCCAATAATCTCCCTCAACAAATCTCTCAAGAATACCAATGGCAGCCATAACTACATGAAAGTTCGTGATCTGTTACTCGTCGCCAATTGTTATGCTCAGAATAACTCCACAAGGCTGTATATTGTAAGCTCAAACTGTTGTGACCTTGGTCTCCTTAATGTAACTCCAGAGTGAGGAAGCAGCATGGTAGCATGCCTTTTATACCTGCTTGCCCAGGGTGTGCAGGTGACCCTTGGGTCCCCCACAGGTGTGTCCCCTGGTGGCAAGTTTTAAACATTGGTAATGTTTACATATATAACATCTCCCACTTCGGGACTGTCCTCTCCTGTATCCAAGCTGTCGTCATCCCCCCCCAATGAAGCAGCGCCTGAGGAGCTCCTTGGCCAGGCGGCTTGGAGTCTGGAAGGGAAGGGGTAGAAATGGGGAGGAGAAAGGAGAAGCGGTGGAGGGAGGGGGCGGGGCGAAGGAAAGTGAGGTGCTTGGCCGCGGTGTTGTCTGGGGCCTATTTTTAGGATGCTGATGCTATTTTGGTGGGAGGGTCGAGGGAATCTGCGAGGGAGCTACTTTGTTGGTTTGCATTTGTGTTCTGTTTTGCTGGAAATGGGGACCATTGTAATGATGTAAATGTGATAAATTTGTTGTGGGCTGGGGCGGGGGTGGGGTGGGGTGGTTGTTACAGATATACTTATGATTTCAGACAAATGGTCGGATTAAATGTTTTTTATTTAACATAACCTTGTTGCGCATTGTTTCAGATAGCTGCACCGTTACACACTGGTGATTCCTTAACATGAAAGGATATAATTACACTTAACTTGAATCAACTTAAACTTTAACTGTCACCAAGGTGGTGTACACCATTGAGGTATGTCCTGCACACCCAGCAGTGTTGCAGCTTTGTAAATACCACCAACGTTCTTTCAAGCATAGTGCTCATTTATGAGATGCTGACGTAAGAGTCTTGCAGCTATGTAGCCACCACGGGCCATTTCTTACGGTCTAGAAGCCTGATTGTGTGGCCTGAGGTCAGCATCCACCTCCTCGTCCTCCTCTTCCTCTTTCTCCTGAGGTGGACTGTCAGGCCTTTCTGGCAATTCGTGTCCCCTCCTGATAACCAAGTTGTGCTGCATGGAGCACACCACCACGAAATGAGCCACGTGCTCAGGGTGGTAGTGGAGCTCGCCTCCTGAGTAGTCGAGGCATCTAAAGCGCTGCTTAAGTACTCCAATGGTTTTCTCCACGAAATTGCGAGTGGATCTGTGGCTCTGGTTGTATCGCTTCTCGGCTTCGGTGTGGGTGTCACGCAGGGGGTCATCAGCCAGGTGGCGAGGCCATATCCTTTGTCACCAAGCATCCAGCATTGACCTTGTGGCTCATTGTTAAACAAGTCAGATATAGTGCTCTCACGCAAGATGTGAGCATCATGGATGCGGTCCTGAAATTGAGCATTCACTGCCAATATAATTTGCTGGAGGTCGACAACGAGTTGCACATTCAGGGAGTGGAATTGCTTGTGGTTCCTGAAAACCTCTGCATCCTGAAAAGGTGCCCGCATCGTGGTGTGCATACATTCTATTGCTCCCTGCACCTTGGGGAAGTTAGCAATTTGGTAGAATCCTAAAGCCCTCTCAGTCTGGGCCTCCCTGGTCATGGGGAAGCTGCTAAAGTCCATCCTGCATGCGTACAGGGCTTCAGTGACCTCTCTAATTCAGCAATGTGTGGCATGCTGAGATATAGCGCAAATGCCACCAACTGAAACCTGAAAGGAACCCAATGCATAGAACGACAGTGCCGTGGTGACTTTGACCTCGACGGACAGTGTGGTCCTGATGGTGCTGGCAGGCTGCAGATCTCACCTGATGAGCTGTCATATCTCACTGTAACCTCCTTATGGAAGCGCAGTCTCCCATGTCAGGTGGTGTTGGACAAGTTGAGGTAAGACTGCTTCTCCCTATAATTGCAGGGGGTGTAAGGTCTGGTCCTCCTCATCAGTCTGGCACGTCTTACATTGGGCACATAATGCTGTTGAATGTACCTTCTGCCATCTCGAGTCTGCAGCATGTGCGTGGTCATCAAGAGAGGCTGAGAAATGACAGGCCCCATTCCAATAGCTATCAGTATTACACCGATTGTTCACAAACAATATGTATCCCCACTAAGACACCTAAAGTAAATTCCAATCATCCACAGTCTGATAAGATGTTTGTTCAAATATTCACATCATCTTAAGAGACCTCCAGAGTACATCCAAACTCCCCGAAGTTGAAGCAGAGCAGCTTTTTAAAGGATGCGACCTGTGATTTAGAAAATGGCGTCCATACTGCTGTGATTAGTTCCAGTCATTTTAATTTTTTCACAGCGGTTTTTTTCGGCGAGCAATATTGTCGGTGAGATGTGTGCAAGGTGCCAAAAGGATAAGCGAATTTCTGGGCGTTAGTTTCAGCAAATGTGATCTTTAAGTCAAAAGTGCCCGAGCGGTATTATTAAATCTCGGCGTTAATTACGTGCTGAAAGCAACGCTGGGTGATATTATGGGCGTTGGTGTCCCCCATTCTGATCTTTCCGGCCAAAAAAAGTGGACGGGCAGTATTATTTTTTATTGCCGTTAAATACATGCCGAAAGTAACGCTCGCCGATAAGTGACCGAGAAATGGCCGTTACTTTCCATTTTGTGGCTAAATGGGCAATATATGGATGTTATACCTCATTTCAGCATTAAGTGGGCGGTATGCATGCAAAAATAATGGAAAATCTATCCCTAAGTCTCCTAGTTTTAGTTTCCCCTATGAGTGGAAATATCCTCTCTGCATCCACCTTGTCGAGCCCCCTCATTATCTTATATGTTCGATAAGATCACCTCTCATTCTTCTGAACTCCAATAAGTATAGGCGCAACCTACTCAACCTATCTTCATAAGTCAACCCCTCATCTCCAGAATCAACCTAGTGAACCTTCCCTGGACAATCTGCAATGCAAGTATATCCTTCCTTAAATATGGAGACCAAAACTATACGCAGTACTCCAGGTGTGGCCTCACCAATACCCTGTACAGTTGTAGCAGGACTTCTCTGCTTTTATAATCTATCCCTCTTGCAATAAAGGCCAACATTCCATTTACCTTCCTGATTACAAGGGGACCAATCAACGATCAGGATTTGTCATCGAGGGGACCAATCAGAGCTTTAGGTGTTGCAAATTAATACGTCCCTTGTTTATTCATCATAGTTCATCCTACAATACAACAGTGACTACACTCCAAAAGTACTTCATTGGCTGTAAAACGCTTTGAGATGTCCGGTGGTCATGAAAGGCGCTATATAAATCCAAGTCTTTCTTTCTTAGTGATACTGGAATGTGTGACTAGAAGTGATAAAATGGGCGGAATGCTATTGCTATGTTTATGATAATGACGTTTGATGTTTTCCCTGCAAAATTGAATTGATCAGGATTTTTGCAAGTTTTGAAGGTACAAGGACTTTGCAAATGTAACAATTTTTTTCTATTTGGCAAAGATTTTTAAAGCTGTGAGAAGTTGTGTGATGAGAGAGAGAGACTGTGAGGGGGCAGAGAGAGAGGGAGAGTGTGTGGGGGGGAAGGGTGGTGGGGAAGAGAGAGACTGGAGGGGAGAGAGATTAGGAGAGAGAGAGACTGGGAGAGAGAGAGAGAGAGAGAGAGAGACTGGGGGAAGAGAGAGAGACTTGGGGGAGAGAGAGAGTTTGGGGGAGAGAGAGACTGGGGAGGGAGGGAGAGAGACTGGGGGAGCGAGTGAGAGAGACTGGGAGAGAGAGAGGGAAAGAAACTAGGAGAGAGAGATTATTAGAGAGAGAGACTGAGGGAGAGACTAGTAGAGAGAGGGAGCGAGACTGAGGGAGAGAGAGACTGGGGAGGGAGAGAGAGAGACTGTGAGAGAGAGAGAGGGAGAGAGAGACTGGAGAAGAAAGCGAGACTGGGAAAGAGAGGGATGGAGAGAGAGAAAGGCGGGGAGAGAGATTCCCTGCGCTTCTTACAATAGCAGTAAAAAAATCTTTAACATCAACCGACAGGGCCTCATTTAATCGTCTCTTCTAAAACCTACAGGCCGTTATCGCTCAGGATTACTCGCTGGGACACTCAGGGCATTGAATTAATTGTGAACAAGTTAGTGGAGCTTGAGTCTGATATGAACACCTTCATTATCACAAGAGTACAAATAGGAATGCATTGTCAAGAAGCGTTTCCCCTAAGGGAAATAATTCTGCTCATTTTTCAACATTGATTGGATTTCAAATAATTTTAAAAATGGGAAGAAAGCTCTCCCCTAAATTGACACTGAATCTCTGCTTTCCTTTTTTCTCCGATGTTCTTTGCAGAGAGAGACAGCGAAACAGCGAAACAGAGAGAGCGAGGGATAGGAAGACAGAGAGAGAGACAGGGACTGAGAGAGAGAGACAAGAACAGAGAGAGAGGGGGGTTAATTTTTTCGGGGGGGGAGGTGTCAGCGGGAGCGTTCGGTGGCGGGTCGGGTGTTAAAAAGAATTTTTGACAGTGGGTTCCCCATCGCCACGCTACTTTCCCAGATGTTGGGTCTATCAGGGCTGAACAATCCCAACATACAGCAGAATGGGAGGCAATTTAAGTCATTATGACCTTGTTAACAGCCTTTTAAACAGTATTTTGGGCTCACCGTACCATTTCACCAGGTTGTCCAGGTTGTTCAGGGGTGTACGCTGCTCAGGGATCATACTGGGTAAGGAATTCTGGAGTTGTGTGACCATGAATTCATTTCGTAACTTGACAGTTGCAAATGTGCTATAAAAGCTCCCATCTCACAGCTGTTCACTTTCCAAGATCAAAAGCTGTTGCTTATTGCATTTGGAAGGCATATTGAGCTTTATGCAGGTTGTAAATGTTTGGAGCAAACTCTCTATCCAGTGTCACCTCACAGCAACAACCTTTCCCACTATTGACAGATCACTTCTGTTATCTCAAGTTCATCTACCATCTAATACGTCAGCATTGGTACCCTTGAAACTATCTCACCTTGGTCCTCAGCCCCAACACCAGCAGCACCAGGCACACCAGCAGCACCAACAACAACACCAACTTTCTCTGCAATCAACTGATACTACACAGGACACAGGGCAACAGCACCCGACCACATTGCTGCCTGGGAGGCCAAGATCAAGGATGGCAAGAGTAACTTTACTTGATGCTGTACACCCTGGCTGTGACATGATGAGCCAGGTTGCCACACCCCACACCAACATAGGAAACAGAGAGTAGTGGTGAATTGTTATTTTTTGGACTGGAGGAAGGTATGCAGTGGTGTTCCCCAGGAGTTGGTTCTAGGACCACTGCTTTTCTTGATATATATTAATGATTTGGATGTGTGTGTACTGGGCACAATTTCAAAATTTTCAGATGACACAAAACTTGGAAATATAGTGAACAGTGAGGAGAATAGTGATAGACTTCAAGAAAACATAGACAGGCTGGTGGAATGGGCAGACATGTGGCAGATGAAATTTAGCACCGAAAAGTGCAAAATGATACATTTTGGTAGAAAGAATGAGGAGAGGAAATATAAACGAAAGGGCACAATCCTAAAAGGGGTGCATGAACAGAGAGATCTGGGGGTATGTGTGCACAAATCATTGAAGGTGGCAGGGCAGGTTGAGAAAGCGGTTAAAAAAGCTTACGGGATCCTGGACTTCATGAATAGAAGTATAGAGTACAAAAGCGTGGAAATTATGATGAACCTATATAAAACACTGATTCAGCCTCAACTGGAGTATTGTGTCCAATTTTGGGCACCGCACTTTAGGAAGGATGTGAAGGCCTTAGAGCAGGTACAGAAAAGATTTACAGGAATGGTTCCAGGGATGAGGGACTTCAGTTGCATGGATAGAGTGGAGAAGCTGGGGTTGCTCTCCTTAGAGCAGAGAAGATTGAGAGGAAATTTGATAGAGATGTTCAACATCATGAGGGGTCCAGACAGAGCAAGTAGAGAGAAACTGTTCCCATTGGCGGAAGGGTCAAGATCTAGAGGACACAGATTTAAGGTGATTGGCAGACGATCCAAAGGTGACATAAGGAAAAACTTTTTTATGCAGCGAGTGGTTAGGATCTGGAATGCACTGCCTGAAAGGGTGGTGGAGGCAGACTCAATCACTGCTTTCAAGAGGGAATTGGACCTCCCTGAAAGAAAAAAAATTGTAGGGCTAAGGGGAAAGGATGGGGGAATGGGACTAGCTGAGGTGCTCTTGACAAACAGCCAGCACGGACTTTACGGGCTGAATGGCCTTTTTCCGTGCTGTAATTATTCTATGATTCTAACATCATAAAGCATCCCTACAATGCCCAAGCTATTCCTTTCACACTCATCACCATTGTGGGGGTACTGTTATGTCTCATCATTCACTGCAACTCACTAAGCTACTTCTAAAAGTACACACAAATTTGTCCAAGAATGCACAGTGTTCAAAATAAAGATTTCAATGTTTGACACCACATTAACAGAAACTTTACATGAACATTTGAAAAAACCCAAGTGGTTGCCTTTGTGTGTTGTTAGTTGGTATGATTGGACTAGGATGAGGGTGAGGGGTGGCTAGTGAGATGGGGAAGTGATGATGTAGATAGAGAGGGATGGGTGGCAGTGCAAGGTAAGTTAGTGTGAGTAAGGATGTGCAGGAGTAGGGTAGGGAAGAGTGATGAGGATGTGATGAGTGGCACAGCAGGATGAGGTTAAGTGCGGCTTTGCAGTAACGTCTCGTGATCCACTGAGGTCATTGAAAGGTTTGCACCACTTCAGCCTGGTCCTCCTGATGACATCGCGACTTGTGCCTTCCTATGAAATGTGCAACCAGGCTGCGTTGATCTCCTGGGGAGGTCTCTTCTGCCCATTGGAAAGGAACATAACCTCCCTGCATGCTGTGACTCTCTCCAGAGCATATAGAGGGAGTGATGGGAGAGCCTGGGTGCAGCCGTGCATCTTTGTGCAGTGCTTGTCAGTGTTTGCAGCACCTCACTGCTGTAGAACACTGATAGCACAACTGTCAAAGTAAACTTGTGCATGGTCCCTTAAAGGAAAGAGGCTGATGACGCGTTCTTTAAATGATGTCATCGGACCCGCTTCCTTCAATTGGCTGGGAAACACGCTGTGCGGACTTAACAAGCCCAATCAACGTAAAATCATTTTATACAGTGGGCTGGAGCCAACAGCAAGGTTGGATCTGCCACCGATCCTGGCCGGACCAGACCTGCCAGAGACAGGGACAGAGAGAGAGAGATTGAGGGACAGAGAGAGAGAGAGAGAGAGAGAGAGAGCGAGAGAGAGAGACAGCGACAGAGAGACAGTGAGAGAGAGAGAGAGAGAGAGTCAGGGACAGAGAGAGAGAGAGAGACAGCGACAGAGAGAGAGAGAAAGAGAGACAGCGTCAGAGAGACAGTGAGAGAGAGAGAGAGAAAGAGAGAGAGAGAGACAGCGTCAGAGCGACAGTGAGAGAGAGAGGGAGAGAGAGAGAGAGACAGGGACAGAGAGACAGTGTGTGTGTGAGAGAGAGAGAGAGAGAGAGAGAGACAGGGTCAGAGAGAGAGAGGGACAGGGGCAGAGAGAGAGAGAGAGAGAGAGAGACAGAGACCGAGAGAGAGAAAGAGACAGGATCAGAGAGAGTGAGAGAGAGAGAGACAGGGACACAGAGAGAGAGAGAGAGAGAGAGAGACAGGGGCAGAGAGACAGAGTGTAATGTATGTATGCCTGGGTTTACCTGGCACCAGGGGGAGCGACCGTCGGAGGTCATTGGGCCACAGGCACACTCGTGCAGCCCTTGTATATAAAGAAAGCCTCCATGTTTAATCCTCACTTTGAGAGCTAATAAAGTCGAGTCAGGTCGCACCTGATTGAGTTCACGGTACTGAGCCTATTGAGTTATTGCATACGCAACATTTGGCGATGAGGCACAATATGAACTTTCATGCTCAAAAAAAAAATGAGCACCGTTGGAATCCTGGATCGATTCGTGGAGAAAGAAGACTGGGAGGATTTAAAGATCACCTCGACCAATACTTCATGGCCAACAAGATGGATGAAGACGCTGACACAGTTAGGTGTAGGGTGGTTTTCCTCATGGTTTGTGGTCCAAAAATCTATGGCCTCATAAAAAGTCTGCTCTCACCCACACGTCCAATGGAAAAGACCTATGAGGAATTATGTGCTCTGATTTGGGACCATTTCAAACCTAAAGAAGGCATCATTATCTCGAGATATCGCTTTTACAAGCATGTTCGTTCTGAGGGCCAGGACGTGGCGGAATTTGTTGCCAACCTGAGACGTCTCGCTGGGCTGTGTAAGTTTGGAACTGCGTTGGAAAACATGCTGCGCGATGTCTTTGTAATGGGAATAAACCACGAGATGATCCTGCAGAAGCTGCTGCCTGTGGAGACGCTGGATCTGAGTAGGGCCATCACGATCGTCCAGGCTTGCCTGACCACGGTCGATAGTACAAAGCAGATATCCTCGCAGAGTCGGAATTCCACGGCAAGTAGTGTGTGTTGAGTATCTGTAAAGCATGCACTCCCATGTTCCGCCACCAGGGAGATCATCCCCTGAAGTCCTAAGGGATCCCAGCATCCCTTCGGAGCACTGTATATAAGCTGGCCCCGAAAACCTGTTCCTCATTCTGGAGTGTCTTATTAAAAACTAAGGTCACTGTTACTTTAACCTCCTGTGTGCAGCCTTATCTGTGTTAGGAACACAATAACTGGCGACGAGAATACGAATCCAACGCAAAGATGCAGCAAACTGTGGGCATCCTAGAGAAGTTCTCGGAGGGTGAGGACTGGGAAGCCTATGTCAAACGGCTAGACCAGTACTTTGTAGCCAACGAGCTGGACGGAGAAGGAAGTGCTGCAAAAAGGAGAGCGGTCCTCCTCATAGTCTGCGGGGCACCGACCTACAACCACATGAAGAATATTCTGGCCCCGGTGAAACCCACAGATAAGTCATATGAGGAGCTGTGTGCATTGGTTTGGGAGCATCTTAACCCGAGGGAGGGTGTGCTGATGGCGAGGTATCGGTTCTACACGTGCCAGCGATCTGAAGGTCAGGAAGTGGCGAGCTACGTCACTGAGCTAAGGCGACTTGCAGGACAATGTGAGTTTGATGGCTACCTGGAGCAAATGGTCAGAGACATTTTTGTACTGGGCATTGGCCATGAGACCATCCTACGAAAACTTTTGACTGTAGAGACACCGACCCTCAGTAAGGGCATTGCGATAGCACAGGCATTTATGTCCACCAGTGATAACAAATCTCTCAGCACACAAGTGCTAGCAATGTTCATAAATTAACTGGAACTGTGTTTGTGAGCAGAAATGTACAGGGCAGAACCCACGAGTCTGCAACTGCCAGCAGGCCTCGGGTTGACACAGATGACTCAGAATCCGCAACAAAGGATGAATGCAAGGCAATTCACACATTGTTGGCGTTGTGGAGGCTTCCATTCAGCCTATTCATGCCACTTCAAAGGGTATGTTTGCAAGAGCTGTGGAACAATGGGGCACCTCCAATGAGCTTGCAAACGAGCTGCAAGCTCTGCAAAACCTGCTAACCACCACGTGGCAGAGGAAGATTGGTCCATTGTGGATCAAAGCAATTTCGAGCCTCAGAGAGAGGAGGCAGATGCTGAAGTACATGGGGTGCACACATTTTCAATGAAATGTCCACCTATAATGCTAAACGTAAAATTGAATGGCTTACCCGTAGCCACGGAACTGGACACTGGCGCTAGCCAATCCATCATGAGTAAAAAGATGTTTGAGAGACTGTGGTGCAACAAGGCATTCAGACCAGCCCTGAGCCCCATCCACACAAAACTGAGAACATACACCAAAGAGCTTATCACTGTCCTGTGCAGCGCCATGGTCAAGGTCACCTACGAAGGCACGGTGCACGAACTGCCACTCTGGATTGTCCCGGGCGATGGCCCCAAATTGCTTGGAAGGAGCTGGCTGGGCAAAATCCGCTGGAATTGGGATGACATCCGAGCGCTATCACATGTCGATGAGGCCTTATGTACCCAGGTTCTTAACAAATTTCCTTCCCTTTTTGAGCCAGGCATTGGAAACTTTTCTGGGGCGAAGGTGCGGATCCACTTGGTCTCAGAGGCACGACCCATTCACCACAAGGCGCGAGCGGTGCCTCACATGATGAGAGAGAGAGTGGAAATTGAGCTGGACAGGCTGCAATGCAAGGGCATCATCTCCCCAGTGGAATTCAGCGAGTGGGCCTTCCCGATTGTTCCAGTACTCAAAAGTGATGGCACGGTCAGTATTTGCGGCGATTATAAAGTAACTATTAATCGTTTCTCGCTACAGGGCCAATACCCACTACCTAAGGCAGACGACCTATTTGCGACACTGGCAGGAGGCAAGACGTTCACCAAGCTCGACTTGACTTTGGCCTACATGACGCAGGAGCTGGAGGAGTCTTCGAAGGGTCTCACCTGCATCAACACGCATAAGGGACTGTTCATCTACAACAGATGCCCATTTGGAATTCGGTCGGCTGCAGCGATCTTCCAGAGAAACATGGAGAGCCTACTCAAGTTGGTACCACACATGGTGGTCTTTCGGGATGACATATTGGTCACGGGTCGGGACACTGCCGAGCACCTACAAAACCTGGAGGAGGTCCTCCAGCGACTGGATCGCGTAGGGCTGCCACTGAAGAGGTCGAAATGCGTCTTCATGGCAACAGAAGTGGAGTTTTTGGGGAGGAAGATCGCGGCGGACGGCATTCGGCCCACAGACGCCAAGACAGAGGCTATCAGGGACGCACCCAGGCCACAGAACGTCATGGAGCTGCGTTCGTTCCTGGGACTCCTCAACTATTTTGGGAACTTCCTACCGGGGTTAAGCATTCTCTTAGCGCCCCTACATATGTTATTGCGCAAAGGTGAGAACTGGGTATGGGGAAAAAAACAAGTAATTGCTTTTGAGAAAGCCAGAAACATTTTTTGCTCCAACAAGCTGCTTGTATTGTATAACCCGTGTAAAAGACTTGTGCTAGCATGTGACGCGTCGTCATACGGAGTTGGGTGTGTACTACAACAAGCTAACGTTGCGGGGAAGTTGCAACCTGTCGCCTATGCTTCCAGGAGCTTGTCTAAGGCCAAGAGGGCCTACAGCATGATTGAGAAAGAGGCATTAGAGTGTGTGTTCGGGGTAAAGAAAATGGATCAGTACCTGTTTGGCCTCAAATTTGAGCTGGAAACCGATCACATTCCCTCACATTCTTGTTCGCTGAAAACAAGGGGATCAATACTGATGCCTCAGCCTGCATACAAAGGTGGGCACTCGCGCTATCAGCATATAACTATACCATCCGCCACAGGCCAGGCACCGAGAACTGTGCAGATGCTCTCAGTCGGCTACTATTGCCCAACACAGGGGTGGAAATGGCGCAGCCTACAAACTTGTTGATGGTGATGCAGCCCGCAGACTTGTTGATGGTCATGGAAGCGTTTAAAAATGATAAATCACCTGTCACGGCGCGCCAGATTAGGACTTGGACCAGCCAAGATCCTCTGCTGTCCCTAGTAAAAAACTGTGTACTGCATGGGAGCTGGGCCAGCATCTCCGTTGAAATGCAAGAGCCAATCAAGTAGTTCCAATGGTGAAAGGACGAGCTGTTGTGGGGTAACCGCGTGGTGCTAACAAAAAAGGGCAGGGATACGTTCATCTCGGATCTCCACAGCATACACCTGGGTATAGTAATGATGAAAGCGATAGCCAGATCCCATGAGTGGTGGCTCGGTATCGACTCTGACTTAGTGTCCTGTGTACGGCAATGCAGCGTATGTGCTCAGTTGAGCAACGCACCCAGAGAGGCACCACTGAGTTTGTCGGTCTTGGCCCTCCAGACCATGGTCGAGGATCCATGTCGACTATGTAGGCCCGTTTCTCGGTAAAATGTTCCTGGTGGTTGTGGATGTTTTTTCACTTTGGATTGAATGTGAAATAATGTCGGGAAGCACTGCCATCGCCACCATTGAAAGCCTGAGGGCCATGTTTGCCACCCACGGCCTGCCTGACATACTGGTCAGTGACAACGGGCCATGTTTCACCAGTGCCGAATTTAAAGAATTCATGACCTGCAATGGGATCAAACATGTCACCTCGGCCCTGTTTAAACCAGCCTCCAATGGGCAGGCAGAGCGGGCAGTACAAACCATCAAACAGAGCCTTAAACAAGTCACAGAAAGCTCACCCGCCTGTCCCGAGTACTGCTCAGCTACCGCATGAGACCCCACTCGCTCATAGGGGTGCCTCCGGCTGAGCTACTCATGAAAAGGACACTTAAAACCAGACTCTCACTGGTTCACACCCACCCTGCATGATCAGGTAGAGAGCAAGCGGCAGCAACACAATGTAAACGATGGTTGCGCCATTGTGTCACAGGAAATTGATCTGAATGACCCTGTGTATATGCTAAACTATGGACATGGTCCCAAGTGGATCGCGGGCATGGTGCTAGCTAAAGAAGGGAGTAGGGTGTTTGTAGTCAAACTAAACAATGGACAAATTTTCAGAAAGCACCTGGACCAAACGAGGCTGTGGTTCACAGACTGCCCTGAACAACCCACAGCAGACTCCACCTTTTTTGAGCCCACAACACACACCCAAAGGATCAACGACAACACGCCGGACCAGGAAATCGAACCCATCACGCCCAACAGCCCAGCAAGGCGAGGCTCACCCAGCAGCCCTGCAGGGCCAACAACACGCGAGGGCACAGCCAACACACCAGAACAGACATTTGTACCGAGGCAGTCCACCAGGGAAAGAAAGGCTCCCGACCGCCTCATCTTGTAAATAGTTTTCACTTTGACTTTGGGGTGGGAGTGATGTTGTGTGTCTGTAGAGCATGTACTCTCATGTTCCTCCACCAGGGAGCTCATCCCCTGAAGTCCCAAGGGAACCCAGCATCCCTTGGGAGCACTGTATATAATCCGGCCCCTAAGGCCTCTTCCTCACTCTGGAGTGTCTTATTAAAGACTGAAGTCACTGTTACTTTAACCTCCCTGTGTGCAGCCTCATCTGTGTTAGGAACACAATAGTGTGCACCAGATTGGCAGAGCTGCACCTGGCAGGGCCTATCCGACTGTGTTAGCGAAATCTGTAGCTGCTCGAAGTCCGCCATTGGGCACGAATCCGATTTCACCCTGTTGGCGTTGTCGGGCAATGATCGGCTTCATCAGTGCCGTTTCAAACAGTATATTTGTAGAGGCTGTACAAAAATGGGGCACCTTCAGCGGATGTGTCCTCAGCTCAGCAAGCGTGCTGCGACACACTACGTGGATGATGATGACCAATCCGGAGCGGATCCGGCAATGCAACCCGAGATACCCGAGTTGGAAGTGTATCGTGTACATTCGTTCCTGACAAAGAGCCAACGATAATGATTGAAGTCAAATTGAACGGCGTGCCGGTAGCTATGGAATTAGACACGGGTGCGAGTAAGTCAATTATGAGCCAGAGGATTTTCGAAAAGCTGTGGGACACCAAGGCCGTGAAACCCAAGCTGAGTCCAGTAAATGCAAAATTGCGTACCTACACCAAAGAGCTGGGGCGGTTCATGATCTATCGCTGTGGATCGTTCTAGACAATGGTCCAACACTGTTTGGCAGGAGTTGGCTCAAAAAAACAAAGCGGAACTGGAACGATATTAAAGCTTTGTCATTGGCGGATGACGCTTCGTGTGCTTAAGTGCTGAGCAAATTATCCTCGCTGTTTTAACCGGGCATCGGCAACTTCATGGGAGCCAAGGTGCAGATCCACCTGGACTCGGATGCAAGACCTGTCAATCACAAAGCCCGGGTGGTCCCGTACATGATGAGGGAGAAGGTCGAAATCGAACTGGACAGACTCCAACGTGAAGCGATCATTTCGCTGGTTGAATTTAACGAATGGGCTAGTCCCATTGTTCCTGTGCTGAAGAGTGATGGCACTGTCAGCATTTGTGGAGACTACAAGGTTACAATCAATCGAGTTTCGAAACAGGATCAGTACCCATTACCAAAGGCTGATGACCTGTTTACAATGCTAGCCAGGGGAAAGTCATTCACCAAATTGGGTCTGATGTCGGCCTATGTGACACAGAAGCTTGTCGAATCGTCAAAGAAACTTACGTGCATCAATATGCATAAAGGGCTGTTCATTTACAACAGGTGTCCTTTCGGAATTCGCTCGGCTGCAGCCATATTTCAGAGAAACAAGGAGGCTTTTTTTTTATATACAAGGGCTGCACATGTGTGTCTGCACCCAATGACCTCTGATGGTCGCTCTCCCTGGTGACAGGTAAACCCAGGCATACATACATTATATCATTCCCCCCCCCCAAGATCTTGGTATCAGTCCTATTTACAAAATTATCTTGGTATCAGTCTTATTTACAACATGGAGAGTTTACTGAAGTCCGTACCTAGAACCATGGTGTTCCAAGATGACATTCTGGTCACAGGTCATGACACTGCTGAACACCTGCACAACCTGGAAGGGGTTCTACGTCGTCTGGACAAAGTGGGGCTCAGGCTGAAATGTTCAACGTGCGTCTTTATGGCACTGGAAGTCGAATTCCTGGCTGCAGACGGCATCAGGCCTACTGACTCGAAAACAGAGGTCATTAAAAATGCACCCAGACCCCAGAATGTGATGGAGCTGCTTTTGTTCCTTGGTCTTCTCAACTACTTCGGTAATTTCTTACCTAAATTGAGCACATTATTAGAGCCACTGCGAATGATACTTAAAGGGTTGATGGTGGATAGGCAATGGCAAACATTTAAAGATCACATGAATGAACTTCAACAATTGTACATCCCTGTCTGGAGTAAAAATAAAACGTGGAAGGTGGCTCAACCGTGGCTAGCAAGGGAAATTAAGGATAGTATTAAATCCAAGGAAGAGGTATATAAATTGGCCAGAAAAAGCAACAAACCTGAGGACTGGGAGAAATTTAGAATTCAGCAGAGGAGGACAAAGGGTTTAATTAGGAGGGGGAAAATAGAGTATGAGAGTAAGCTTGCTGGAAACATAAAAACTGACTGCAAAAGCTTCTATAGATATGTGAAGAGAAAAAGATTAGTGAAGACAAACATAGGTCCCTTGCAGTCAGATTCAGGTGAATTTATAATGGGGAACAAAGAAATGGCAGACTAGTTGAACAAATACCTTGGTTCTGTCTTCACTAAGGAAGACACAAATAACCTTCTGGACATACTAGGGGACCGAGGGTCTAGCGAGAAGGAGGAACTGAAGGAAATCCTTATTAGTCAGGAAATTGTGTTAGGGAAATTGATGGGATTGAAGGCCGATAAATCCCCGGGGCCTGATAGTCTGCATTCCAGAGTACATAAGGATATGGTCCTAGAAATAGTGGATGCATTGGTGATCATTTTCCAACAGTCTACCAACTCTGGATCAGTTCCTATGGACTGGAGGGTAGCTAATATAACATCACTTTTTAAAAAAGGAAGAAAAGAGAAAACGGGTAATTTTAGACTGGTCAGCGTGACATCAGTAGTGGGTAAAATGTTGAAATCAATTATTAAAGATGAAATAGCAGCACATTTGGAAAGCAGTGACAGGATACGTCCAAGTCAGCATGGATTTATGAAAGGGAAATCATGCTTGACAAATCTTCTAGAATTTTTTGAGAATATAACTAGTAGAGTGGACAAGGGAGAACCAGTGGATGTGGTGTATTTGGACTTTCAAAAGGCTTTTGACAAGGTCCCACACAAGAGATTGGTGTGCAAAATTAAAGCACATGGTATTGGAAGTAATGTACTAACGTGGATAGAGAACTGGTTGGCAGACAGGAAGCAGAGAGTCGGGATAAACAGGTCGTTTTCAGAATGGCAGGCAGTGACTAGTGGGGTGCTGCAGGGCTCAGTGCTGGGTCCCCAGCTATTTACAATATACATCAATGATTGAGATGAAGTTTGCAGATGACACTAAGCTAGGTGGTGGTATGAACTGTGAGGAGGATGCTAAGAACTGCAGGGTGACTTGGACATGTTAGGTGAGTGGGCAAATGCATGGCAGATGCAGTATAATGTGGATAAATGTGAGGTTATCCACTTTGGTGGCAAAAACATGAAGGCAGAATATTATCTGAATGGCGGCAGATTAGGAAAAGGGGAGGTGCAACGAGACCTGGGTGTCATGGTACATCAGTCTTTGAAAGCAGGTACAGCAGGCGGTGAAGAAGGCAAATGGTACGTTGGCCTTCATAGCTAGGGGATTTCAGTATAGGAGCAGGGAGGTCTTACTGCAGTTGTACAGGGCCTTGGTGAGGCTACACCTGGAATATTGTGTTCGGTTTTGAGGAAGGACGTTCTTGCTATTGAGGGAGTGCAGCGAAGGTTCACCAGATTAATTCCCGGGATGGCAGGACTAACATATGAGGAGAGACTGGATCGACTGGGCCTGTATTCACTGGAGTTTAGAAGGATGAGAGGGGATCTCATAGAAACATATAAAATTCTGACGGGACTGGACAAGTTAGATGCAGGAAGAATGTTCCCGATGTTGGGGAAGTCCAGAACCAGGGGACACAGTCTAAGGATAATGGGTAAGCCATTTAGGACTGAGATGAGGAAAAACATCTTCACTCAGAGAGTTGTTAACCTGTGTAATTCTCTACCACAGAGAGTTGTTGATGCCAGTTCATTGGATATATTCAAGAGGGAGTTAGATATGGCCCTTACGACTAAAGGGATCAAGGAGTATGGAGAGAAAGCATGAAAGGGGTTGTTGTAGGCATTAGGCACCTGCTGAATATATCAAAACTCATATAGGTTTAAAGTGGCCACATATAAAATGGCTGCCCAAGCATGATGGGAGCTCAGTTAGTCAAGTAATGAACTACTGACTGAGGCTGACCGAGCAATGACCTAGTGAGGCCCACTACCAGGAATGCCTTGGATACAAGATAATTATAACAAACCATTATAGTACACTGGTATAATCAGTGACTTCACACAGCCGAGCCCCGAGGAACAGAGATAAGGGGGGAACCTGCCTCACATAACGAGGTCATTAATCAGCCCGAGCTGACAAAAACCGAACATACAGCCCCTGAGATATCAGGAGAATTCTATTGGGTTAAAGAAACCTATATGTAATCTATAATCGTTATGATTGGATTGTGTCCAGCCGAAGTGGGCTGAGTAACTGTAAAGAACCATTGTAAAACATATAAATATCGATGAGTTTCTTTGTTCGTCGGAGAGAAGTGCCTGGATCCAGTCCTGAGGCTTCCTCCCCGCTAGCGAAAATAAAGGCCGCATTGGCGTTGGAACCGACTCTGAGTGTTGAGTGATTCTTCCGAGAAAACATTCACGCTAACAGGGGTACTGAGATGAATGATCAGCCATGATCTTATTGAATGGTGGTGCAGGCTCGAAGGGCCGGATGGCCTACTCCTGCACCTATTTTCTATCTTTCTATGTTTGATTGCTGCTCAGAAAAGGCGACAGCTGGGTTTGGGGTGTATCTCAAGACAGGTCCTTCAAGAAGGCTAGAAATCTGCTTTGTTCCAACTAATTGCTGATACATTATGACCCATGCAAACGTTTAGTATTGGCCTGTGACGCTTCATCACATGGGGTTGGTTGTGTGCTCCAACTAACCAATGAGTCGGGCAAACTACAACCTTTGCGTACGCGTTGAGAAGCATGCCTAAAGTGGAAAGGGCCTACGGCATGGTGGAGAAAGATGCTTTAGCCTGCGTATATGGGGTTAAAAAGATGCACCACTATCAGTTTGGGCTCCATTTCGAGCTTGAAAGCGATCACAAGCTGCTCATATCTTTGTTTTCAGAGCATAGAGGTATCAATACCAACGCGTCGTCTCGTATCCAGAGGTGGGCGCTGACATTATCTGCCTATGATTATTCATTCGCCATAGACCTGGCACCGAGAATTGTGCCGATGCATTGAGCCATTTACTGTTGCCCACGCCGGAGGTGGAAACACCACAGCCTGCAGACCTACTGTTGGTCATGGATGCCTTTGAGAGTGAAGGGTCGCCTGTCACTTCTCAACAAGTTAGGACCTGGACCAGCCAGCATCCGATCTTATCAGTTGTAAAATGTTGGGACCTTAGTGCTGATTGGTCGGCCATTCCCAGGGAAGTGAGTGATGAGACCAAACCTTACAACCGTCGCAAAGATGAACTATCCATTCAATCTGATTGTTTGCTATGGGGTAATCGTGTTGTTATGCCCACGAAAGGCAGGGAGAGATTTGTACGGGATTTACATAGTACCCACCCCGGTATTGTGATGATGAAGGCCATTGCCAGGTCTCATGTTTGGTGACCTGGCATTGACTCTGATTTGGAGTCATGTGTGCATCAGTGCAACACTTGCATGCAGGTCAGAAATGCACCAGTGGACTCTCCACTGAGTCTGTGGTCGTGGCCATCCAAACCATGGTCGAGGATCCACATCGACTATGTGGGTCCTTTCCTGGGCAAAATGTTTTTGGTGGTGGTGGATGCATATTCCAAATAGATAGAATGTGTAATCATGTCATCCAGCACATCCACAGCCACCATCGAGAGTCTTCGTGCCAAGTTCACCACATGGTCTGCCCGACATCGTTGTGAGCGACAACGAATCGTGCTTCACAAGTTTGGAGTTTCAATAGTATCAAGCACGTAAGGTCAGCACCATTCAAACCGGCGTCCAATGGTCAAGTGGAGCGGGCCGTCCAAACCATCAAGCAGAGCCTGAAACGCGAAACTCACGGTTCTTTGCTCGTGTTTAGTTACAAGATGAGACCCCACACGTTTACCGGGGTCCCCCCTGTTGAACTGTTGATGAAGAGAGGTCTCAAGACCAGGGTCTCGCTTGTCCACCCTGATCTTAATGATCACGTTGAAAACAGACATCAATATCAGCAGTGGTATCATGATCGCACTGCCGTATCACGTGACATCTCTATTAATGATCCTGTGTATGTGCTAAATTATGGTCAAGGTCCAAGTGGGTCACTCACTGGCACTGTTATGGCCAAGGAGGGTAACAGGGTGCTTATTGTCAGCCTCACTAATGGAAAAACATGCAGGAGGCACATTGATCAGACGAAATTGCGGCACATAGACGAACCGGAACAGCTTGAAAAAGACACCATCAATGACCAACTGATTCATATTCAGCCATCAGAAGACCTTGCTGTTGTCAATGAATCTGTACCTTCAATCCCTGACGTGGACATTGCCACTCCCTTCGGATACCCAGCCTCAAGCCATGAATGACTCAGAGAGCTCACCCAGATCTGGAATTGAACTGAGACGATCAACGAGGGGGCAGAAAGCCCCGGACTGTCTCAATTTGTAAATAGGACTGATTGCAAAATCTTGGAGGGGGAAATGATGTAATGTATGTATGTCTGGGTTTACCTGGCACCAGGGGGAGTGACCGTTGGAGGTCATTGGACCACAGACACACACATACAGCCCTTGTATATAAAGAAAGCCTCCATGTTTAATCCTCACTTTGAGAGCTAATAAAGTAGAGTCAGGTCGCACCTGATTGAGTTCACAGTATTAAGCCTATTGAGTTATTGCATACGCAACAGAGAGGGACAGGGTCGGAGAGAGAGCGAGAGAGAGGGACAGAGAGAGAGAGTGTTGTGTAGGCAATAACTGTTAGACTGAGTACTGTTTAACTCCAAGAGGTATGACCTTGGCTCTGCATTTAAGGCCCAAAGTGATTAATATACAAAATGGCTGGCCTTTTATACTTGGGCTGCACACACATGCATGCAGCTCAATGGCCTCCAACAGTGACGCCATCTAGTGGCTAGTGATACCAAAAGTTCACACATGACAATACCCCCCTCTGAGATATTAACATAATCTTTTACAAATTGAGACGGTCCGGTGTTTTACACTCCTGAGTTGACCATCTCAGTTCAACTCCAGCTTTGGGTGAGTGTTCAGAGTCTATTGTGACTGGTGGCTGGGTGACTAACCTGGTGGGAGTGGCAATGGCCATGTCAGGGATTGAAAGTCCGTTTTCATTGAACATGTCAGTGATTGAAAGTCCTGATTCACTGATGACCACTGAGTCATCTAATGACTGGGGGTAAGTTAGTTGATCGTCGATTGTCTCTTCCTCCGACTGTTCCGGTTCGTCTGTGTGCCGCAGTTTTGTCTGATCCATATGTTTCCTGCATGTTTGCCCATTTTTGAGCTTGACAATAAATATTCTGTTGCCCTCCTTGGCCATGACAGTACCAGCAATCCACCTGGGACCCTGACCATAATTCAGAACATATACAGAATCATTTATAGAAATATCGCATGACACAGCTGCGCGATCGTGATACCCTTGCTGACTTTGTCTTCTATATTCAACATGATTATTCAAGTCAGGGTGTACAAGAGATAACTTGGTCCTAAGACCTCTCTTCATCATTAGTTCAGCAGGCAAGAACCTGGTAAGCGTGTGTGGTCTTGTCCTGTACCTAAACAGTATGCATGACAGGCGGGTCTGCAGTGATCCTTGGGTTACTCGCTTTATACTTTGCTTTATGATTTGGACAGCACGTTCTGCTTACCCATTGGATGCAGGTTTGAACGGTGCTGACCTTACATGTTTGATACCATAGAGTTTCATGAACTCTTGAAACTCCTGACTGATGAAGCACGATCCGTTGTCGCTAACAATGATGTCAGGCAGACCATGTGTCGTGAACATGACACTGAGATTCTCAATGGTAGCTGTGGATGTGCTGAATGACATGATTATACACTCTATCCACTTCGAATATGCATCCACCACAACTAAAAGCATCTTCTCCATGAAGGGACCTACAAAGTCTCTGTGGATCCTGGACCATGGTTTGGACAGCCACGAGTACAGACTCAGCGGCGATTCCGCTGGTGCTTTGCTGAGCTGCATGCAAGTGTTGCACTGATGCACACATGATTCCAGTTCAGAATCAATACCTGACCACCATACATGAAACCTGCCGATGGCTTTCATCATTACAATGCCGTGATGTGTGCTATGTAGCTCAAGTACAAATTTATCTCTCCCTTTCTTGGGCATAACAACATGATTGCCCCACAGTATACCATCCGACTGAATAGACAGTTCGACTTTGTGACGAATGTAAGGTTTGGTCTCCTCGTACATTTGCTTGGATATGGCAGACCAATCACCTTTGAGGGTGCAACTCTTCACCACCGATAAAATTGGGTCCTGGCTGACAGGGGTTCCTTCACTCTGAAAAGCATCCATAACTAACAATAGGTCTGCCGGTTGTGGCGTTTCCACCTCTGGTGTGGGCAACGGCAGACAGCTCAAAGCTTCGGAACAATTCTTGGTGCCAGGTTTATGGCAAATGACATAATCATAAGCGGATAATGTCATAGAAACATAGAAACATAGAAAATAGGTGCAGGAGTAGGCCATTCGGCCCTTCGAGCCTGCACCGCCATTCAATGAGTTCATAGCTGAACATGCAATTTCAGTACCCCATTCCTGCTTTCTCGCCATACCCCTTGATTCCCCCTAGTAGTAAGGACTACATCTAACTCATTTTTGAATATATTTAGTGAATTGGCCTCAACAACTTTCTGTGGTAGAGAAATCCACAGGTTCACCACTCTCTGGGTGAAGAAGTTTCTCCTCATCTCGGTCCTAAATGGCTTACCCCTTAACCTTAGACTGTGACCCCTGGTTTATCTATCTTATCTATCTGTGATTTGAATATATTCAATGAGATAGCCTAAACTGCTTCCTTGGGCAGAGAATTCCACAGATTCACAACCCTCTGGGAGAAGAAATTCCTTCTCAACTCGGTTTTAAATTGGCTCCCCCGTATTTTGAGGCTGTGCACCCTAGTTCTAGTCTCCCCGACCAGTGGAAACAACCTCTCTGCCTTTATCCTGTCTATCCCATTCATTATTTTAAATGATTCTATAAGATCACCCCTCATCCTTCTGAACTCCAACGAGTAAAGACCCAGTATACTCAATCTATCATCATAAGGTAACCCCCTCATCTCCGGAATCAGCCTAGTGAATCGTCTCTGTACCCCTTCCAAAGCTAGTATATCCTTCCTTAAGTAAGGTGACCAAAACTGCACGCAGTACTCCAGGTGCGGCCTCACCAATACCCTGTACAGTTGCAGCAGGACCTCCCTGCTTTTGTACTCCATCTCTCTCGCAATGAAGGCCAACATTCATTCGCCTTCCTGATTACCTGCTGCATCTGCAAACTAACTTTTTGGGATTCATGCACAAGGACCCCCAGGTCCCTCTGCACTGCAGCATGTTGTAATTTCTCCCCATTCAAATAATATTCCCTTTTACTGTTTTTTTCCCAAGGTGGATGACCTCACATTTTCCGACATTGTTTTCCATCTGCCAAACCTTAGCCCATGCGCTTAACCTATCTAAATCTCTTTGCAGCTTCTCTGTGTCCTCTACACAACCCGCTTTCCCACTAAACTTTGTGACATATGCAAATTTTGTTACACTACACTCTGTCCCCTCTTCCAGGTCATCTATGTATATTGTAAACAGTTGTGGTCCCAGCACCAATTCCCATGGCACACCACTAACCACCGATGTCCAACCCGAAAAGTACCCATTTATCCCGACTCTCTGCTTTCTGTTAGCCAGCCATTACTCGATCCTTTCTAATACATTTCCTCTGACTACGCGTACCTTTATCTTCTGCATTAACCTTTTGTGTGGCTCTTATCGAATGCCTTTTGGAAATCTAAATACACCACAGACATCTCTGGATTCGGGATGGAGCATTGGTATTGATACCTTTGTTTGCAGAGAAGAGTGAAATGAGCAGCTTGTGATCTATCTCCAGTTCAAACCGAAGACCAAACAGATACTGATGCATCTTTTTAACCCCATACATACAGGCTAGTGCTTCTTTCTCTACCAAGCTTTGGGCTCTTTCCGCTTTAGACAAACATTTTGAAGCATACGCGACTGGTCGAAGTTTACCCGACTCATTAGCTTGTTGGAATACGCAACCAATTCCATATGACGAAGCATCACAGGCCAATACTAAATGCTTACATGGGTCATAATGTACCAGCAGCTTGTTAGAGCAAAGCAGATTAGTGGCTTTCTCAAATGCACCCCACACCCAGTTGTCGCCTTTTCTTAGCAGCATGTGCAGTAGTTCTAATAAGATGCTCAATTTAGGTAAGGAAGTTACCGAAGTAGTTGAGTAGGCCTAGGAACAAATGCAGCTCCGTCACATCCGTGTATTCTTGATGGCCTTGGTTTTCACGTTCGTGGGCCTGATGCCATCAGCAGCAATTTTCCTCCCCAGAAATTCGATCTCTGGTGCCATGAAGACGCACTTCGAGCTTGGATGATGTGGAATCAGTATGGGTGGAGCTGCGGAATGCCAAAGGGCAGAAAACGCTAGTGGGAGTTGTGTACAGGCCACCAAACAGTGGTAGTGAGGCTGGGGACAGCATCAAACAAGAAATAAGGGATGCGTGCAATAAAGGTACAGCAGTTATTATGGGAGACTTTAATCCACATATTGATTGGGCTAACCAAACTGGAGGAGGATTTCCTGGAGTGTATTAGGGATGGTTTTCTTGACCAATATGTCGAGGAACCAATGAGAGAGCTGGCCATCCTAGACTGGGTGATGTGTAATGAGAAAGGACTAATTAGCAATCTTGTTGTGCGAGACCCCTTGGGGAAGAGCGACCATAATATGGTAGAATTATTTATTAAGATGGAGAGTGACACAGTTAATTCGGAAACTAAGGCCCTGAACTTAAAGAAAAGTAACTTCGACAGTATGAGGCATGAATTGACTAGAATAGACTGGCAAAGGATACTTAAAGGGTTGACGGTGGATAAGCAATGGCAAACATTTAAAGATAACATGGATGAACTTCAGCAATTGTACATCCATGTCTGGAGTAAAAATAAAACGGGGAAGGTGGCTCAACCGTGGCTAACAAGAGAAATTAAGGATAGTGTTAAAACCAAGGATAAGGCATATAAATTGGCTAGGAAAAGTAACAAACTTGAGGACTGGGAGAAATTTAGAATTCAACAGAGGAAGACTAAGGGTTTAATTAAGAGGGGGAAAATAGAGCAGGAGAGGAAGCTTGCAGAGAACATAAAAACTGACTGCAAAAGCTTCTATAAATATGTGAAGAGAAAAAGATTAGTGAAGACAAATGTAGGTCCTTGCAGTCGGATTCAGGTGAATTTATAATAGGAACAAAGAAATAGCAGACCAATTGAACAAATACTTCGGTTCTGTCTTCATGAAGGAAGACACGAATAAGCTTCCGAATGTACTAGGGAACAGTGGGTCTAGTGAGAAGGAGGAACTGAGGGATATCCTTATTAGGCGGGAAATTGTGTTAGGGAAATTGATGGGATTGAAGGCTGATACATCCCCGGGACCTGATAGTCTGCATCCCAGAGTACTTAAGGAAGTGGCCCTAGAAATAGTGGATGCATTGGTGATCATTTTCTATCAGTCTATCGACTCTGGATCAGTTCCTATGGACTGGAGGGCAGCTAATGTAACACCACTTTTTAAAAAAGGGGGGAAGAGAGAAAACGGGTAATTATAGACCGGTTAGCCTGACATCGGTAGCAGGGAAAATGTTGGAATCAATCATTAAGGATGAAATAGCAATGCATTTGGAAAGCTGTGACAGGATCGCTCCAAGTCAGCATGGATTTATGAAAGGGAAATCATGCTTGACGAATCTTCTGGAATTTTTTCAGGATGTAACTAGCAGAGTGGACAAGGGAGAACCAGTGGATGTGGTGGATTTGGACTTTCAAAAGGCTTTTGACAAGGTCCCACACAAGAGATTGGTTTGCAAAATCAAAGCGCATGGTATTGGGGTAATGTACTGACGTGGATAGAGAACTGGTTGGCAGACAGGAAGCAGAGAGTCGGGATAAACGGGTCCTTTTCAGAAAGCAGGCGGTGACTCGTGGAATGCCACAGGGTTCAGTGCTGGGACCCCAGCTCTCTACAATATACATTAACAATTTGGATGAAGGAATTGAGTGTAATAACTCCAAGTTTTCAGATGACACTAAACTGGGTGGCGGTGTGAGCTGTGAGGGGACGCTAAGAGGCTGCAGGGTGACTTGGAAAGGTTATGTGAGTGGCCAATGCATGGCAGATGCAGTATAATGTGGATAAATGTGAGGTTATCCATTTTGGGGGAAAAACACAAAGGCAGAATATTATCTGAATGGCGGCAGATTAGGAAAAGGGGAGGTGCAACGAGACCTGGGTGTCAAGGTACAGCAGGCGGTGAAGAAGGCAAATGATATATTGGTCTTCATAGCTAGGGGATTTGAGTATAGGAGCAGGGAGGTCTTACTGCAGTTGTACAGGGACATGTGAGGCCTCACCTGGAATATTGTGTTCAGTTTTGGTCTCCTAATCTGAGGAAGGAAGTTCTTGCTATTGAGGGAGTGCAGCGAAGGTTCACCAGATTGATTCCCAGGATGGCAGGACTGACATAGGAGGAGAGTCTAGATCGAATGTGCCAGGATTCACTGGAGTTTGGAAAGATGAGAGGGGATCTCATAGAAACATATAAAATTCTGACGGGACTGGACAGGTTAGATGCAGGAAGAATGTTCCCGATGTTGGGCAAGTCCAGAACCAGGGGACACAGTTTAAGGATAAGGGGTAAACCATTTAGGACCGAGATGAGGAGAAACTTCTTCACTCAGAGAGTGTGAACCTGTGGAATTCTCTACCACGGAGAGTTGTTGATGCCAGTTCATTGAATATATTCAAGAGGGAGTTAGATATGGCCCTTACAGCTAAAGGGATGAAGGGGTATGGAGAGAAAGCAGGAAAGGGGTACTGAGGTGATGATCAGCCATGATCTCATTGAATGGTGGTGCAGGCTCGAAGGGCCGAATGGCCTTCTCCTGCACCTATTTTCTATGATTCTATGTTTCTATGAGACAGGGACAGAGAAAGAGAGACAGGGTCAGATAGAGAAAGGGACAGCGAGAGAGCGAGCCAGGGACAGAGGAGAGGGAGAGAGTTACTGTGATATCTTCAGAGAGCACATAACACACAACCTGTAAGATTGCTGCAGGTTCCAGAATCTTCTGACCTGCTCGTCAGGTGACCTGCTCTTTATTAAACAGCACTAGCTGTAGTAACACAGGCATCCACTGTGTGGAGCTACAGATATTACACTTCTCCCTCCTTAATGAAAAAGTTATTATAACAAACAATTATCATACATAACTTGCATGGTCATACATAACAAAGGATATGGACTTATCTTGCCATATTTACAAATCAAGCTTAACCACTTGTTTTCTGTTTCGAAGAGGGTACCTTCACTCTCGAACAGAACCTTCCAAACATGGTGTTCAATTTCAACTGATTCGAGGCTGATCCTGAGGGAAGTTTTCCTCCAAGAAATGCCCTTGATTTCCATTTAAAACTCACTTTAACTTCAGACTGTTTATTTTCCTGATCGGACTCAGGCTTACATTCTGATTTTCTCTTGGATTTGTTTCCAGTACACTAGATGTAGGACATGCTACTGATGTATCTAAACTCTCTGATGAGTCAGAAATAATAGAATCATTCCCGCCTTCAACTCCTTCCATGTCTGTGGGTAAAATATGATCAATGTGAACAAACCTAACCTGTACATTATCAAACATCTTGACCAAATATGTGCGAGGACCACATATCTTCACCACTCTTCCTGGTAACCACTTTAACCATTTATGGTGATAGTTCTTCACTCTCATTTTCTGATTTAATTTCACACTTCTCTCTTTTACTCTACCTCAATCATGATTCTCTTTCTGTCTTAATTGCGTTTCTTCTACGGACTGTGCCAAGTTTGGTTTTAACAACGAGAATCTAGTTCGTGGCTGTCGTTTGAGAAACAACTCTGCTGGTGTTCTACCAATAGTTATGCGAGGAGTATTACGATATGTTATTGGAAAATTAGCCAATTTGTGGTCCAATGACACCTGTCGTTGCTTTCGATTTGGATCCAACATTTGTTTGATGAGAGCACGTTTTACAATTTGTACATTGCAGTCTGCTGCACCATTCGAAGCAGGGTGGTACGTTGGAACCGTGATATGGTTCACACCAGTTTTGCTCGTGAACTGTGCAAATTCTTCTGAACAAAATTGTGGTCTATTATCCAAAATAATTTCTTCTGGGAGGCCAAATGAAGAAAATATTTTCCACTTTGGAAACACCTCGACCCACTTCGAATGGATAACAATCACAATGAACAATTGTTGTCCTTCTAGCTCAGCAAAATCAATATGTAGCCTTTGCCACATCCTGGGAGGCCATTTCCATGGCTGTAATGGTACTGATGGTGGTTGCTTGCTTACCGGTGTCGTACACTGACTCACGATGTACTGTATATCTTCATCAAGACCTGGCCACCATAAGTAACTGCATGCAAAATTCTTGTTCAAGCACATTTCCAGGTGCTGGTCATGGAGGTCTCCTAATAATTTGGATCTGAATTTATTTGGTATAACCACTCTTGCACCCCTCATGATACAATCCTTATCGACTGATAATTCATTCCTATGAATGAAGAATGGATGAATATCTTTGTCTATTACCTGGTTTGGCCACCTGTTTGCAATATAATCATACACCTTTGACATAACTGGGTCACGTTTGGTTGCTCAACCAATCATTTCAGCTGTGACTGGCAATTCATCAATGTATGAAAAATAAAACACCTCTTCCCTATCGGGTGTAACTTGTGATGGGGAAGGCAATCTAGACATAGCATCAGGATTACTGTGATCAACTGATCGTCTGTATTCAATATCATATGTATATGCTGACAAAATCAAAGCTCATCTCTGCATTCGGGCTGCAGCCAAAGTTGGAACTGTGGACTTTGGATGGAGGATTGCTGTCAGGGGCTTATGGTCCATAATGAGAGTAAACTTACGACCATACAAGTATTTGTAGAATTTCTTGACCCCAAAAATTAATGCCAAAGCTTCCCTTTCAATTTACGCATAATTACGCTCACTGGCACTGAGAGTGCGTGAAGCAAAAGCAATTGGTTTCTCCTCTCCACTACTTAATACATGAGAGATTACTGCCCCAAATCTATAAGGAGAGGCATCACATGCTAGCTTGATCTCCTGAGATGCGTCATAGTGAACTAACATGGTGCTCTCTACCAAGTTGCTTTTACACTCCTTGAATGCTGTATTGCATTCTTTTGACCACTTCCAATGGACCTGTTTTTCAATAGATCATTCAGTGGATATAATTTTGCCAAATTTGGTAGGAACTTCCCATAATAGTTCAAACGACCCAAAAATGATCGAAGTTCAGTGACATTCTTGAGAGTAGGTGCATTTCTGATTGCATCCAGTTTTCCCATGGTTGGATGTATACCACCTTTGTCTATTCTGTACCCTAAGTACTCCACTGAGTTTTTAAATAACTCACACTTGCGAGCAGACACTCGTACTATGTTCTTCTCTAGCAGTTTGAGGACTTCATTCAATATGTTATCATGAATTTGCCTATTTGGTGCTGAAATTAGCATGTCATCTAAATAACATATTACCCCTTCAATACCTTGCAAAATCTGGTTCAGTACCCCTTGGAATATGGCAGAGGCAGAAGACACTCCAAATGATAGCCTATTAAATTGATATCGGCCGAGATTGGTATTTATAGTCAAGCATGACTTGGACTCCTCATCTAGTTCAAGCTGTAAGTAGACATTCGTAAGATCCAACTTTGAGAAAATCTGAACCCCTGCCAGTGTTGTGAAAAATCTTCTATATTTGGCAATGTATTGGGGATAGTACCCTCTGGAACCTGGTTTATGGTTACTTTATAATCACCACACAATCTTACCTTACCATCGGACTTAGGTACAACAACAATGGGTATAGCCCAATTACATAGATCTATCTTAGAAATAATGATCTCAGTCTCTAGCCTTTTGAGTTCTTGCTCAACTTTCTCCTTGAGTGCATATGATACGGAATGTGGCTTGCAGTAAACCAATTTAGTGTCCTTCTGTACCCTGGCACTCGCCTTGAAGCCTTGGATCGGACTGCCCATTTTGCAGAACATCTTCGGATAATTCTTGATGACATCATCCTTTGATGCAAATCACGTTTCAACACAAAAAATCTCACTCCAATCCAGCTTCAGTGATCCCAACCAATTTTTTCCTCGTAAGGCAGGCTTGTATTTCACAGGTACGGTGATAAGACATTCCATCGGAATGTTCTCTCCCAAGTAGCCTTGCAGCTCTATCTTGGCTTTCTCCAATGGGAAATCCTGCAATTTGTCGATGTATAGCGACTCCAGTACTACACTCACGGACGCACCAGTGTTGATTTCCATGGATATCTTGAATCCTGCAACATCTATGTGGATTATGATACTTTTTGAATTGACGTCCGTTAGCCTCGTGGTTCTGATGACGTTTAATTCTAACATCTCCTCATCCTGTTGTTGTTCTTCCATGCTATGTAGTCTCTGGGGATTTCTACTCATAGCTTTGAAAGCTGGTTTACCCTTCAGTCAGCATGCCTTCGCAAGATGCCCAGTTTTTCTGCAGACAAAACACTCTGCCTTCACGTATGGACAACTTTGAGCAATGTGTTGTCCCAGGCACCTATAGCAGGACGTCAATGCTCTGTTCCCATTTCCAGTTTCTGAGACTTTGGGGCCCCACCACCTTTTACTTTGAACCTGCGGGCGATTCACCTCGGTTGTCTGATGACTGAAATTAGTATGAAATTCTTGGTAATATTGGTTGGCCATGCTCATTGACCTAGCTGTCTGACAAGCTAAATTAAAAGTCAAATTATGCGTCGTCAATAACTTTCTTCTGATTGCATCATTTTTCATCCGACAAACAATGTGGTCTCGCAATGCTCGGTCCTGAAAGTCTCTGAAACTATAGTGATTTAGTATTCCGAAACAATAACGTTCAGCAATTTCTAATGGAACATGGCTGTAATGTTATTCTGTTAGAATCTGTTTCAGCATTGTATCCTTTGGCTTGTAAGGCACAAGCAAATTTATCAGCATTTCATACAGCTCGGGTCCTGCCTCAGTTAAGAATATAGCTCTTTTTCGTTCCAACACTACCCGGTTATTGTCTTCATTACTGGGGATTCCGATGATATTATTTGCAGTGAAAAACATTTTTAGCCGATCCACATAATCTCTGAAACTTTCTCGGTCGCGATGAAATTCCCCCAAATGCCCTATAATTCCCATGGGGCAGCCATTTTGACTCTGGCAGTTTAACCAAGTGTGCTCGTAATTTACCTCAGATTTGTAGCTGTTTCCAAAAACAGGGAAGCTCTCAAAGTCTCTATGTCAGCTGGCTGAATCCTTCACCAACAAAAATGTCAGCTTTGTATTATCCGATTACATCCCATCCTTGTCGCCAAATGTGATATCTTCAGAGAGCACACAACACACAACCTGTAAGATGCTTGCAGGTTCCGGAATCTTCTGACCTGCTCGTCAGGTAATCTGCTCTTTATTAAACAGCACTAACTTCAGTAACATAGGCATCCACAGTGTGGAGCTACAGACATTATACTTACAGATGGAGAGAGAGAGACAGGGACAGAGAGACAGTGAGGGAGAGAGAGACAGGGACAGAGAGAGAGAGAGAGAAAGAGACAGGAACAGACAATGAGAGAGAGAGAGAGAGAGAGAGAGAGAGAGAGAGAGCGAGAGAGACAGGGACAGAGAGAGAGAGAGAGAGACAGGGACAGAGAGAGAGAGAGACAGAGGCAGCAAGAGAGAGAGAGACAGGGTCAGGGAGAGAGAGAGAGACTGGGTAAAAGAGAGAGAGAAGACAGGGGCAGAGAGAGAGAGAGAGAGAGAGACAGGGTCAGTGAGAGAGGGGGACAGAGAAAGAAAGAGAGAGAGAGAGAGGGTTAGAAAGAGAAAGGGACAGAGAGAGAGAGAGAAAGAATAAGAGAGGCAGAAAGAGATAGAGAGAGAGAGACAGGGACAGAGTGCAAGAGAGAGAAACGGAGTCAGAGAGAGAGTGAGAGAGAGAGAGAGACACGGTCAGAAAGAGAGAGAAAAGAGACAGGGACAGAGACAGAGAGAGAGACTAGGACAGTGAGATTGAGAGAGAGACAGGGACAGAGAGAGAGGGAGAGAGACAGGGACACAGGGAGAGGGAGAGAGAGAGACAGGGACAGAGTGCAAGAGAGAGAAACTGAGTCGGAGAGAGAGAGAGAGAGAGAGAGAGACAGGGACAGAGAGAGCAAGAGAGAGACAGGGACACAGGGAGAGGAAGAGAGAGAGACAGGGACAGAGTGCAAGAGAGAGAAACCGAGTCAGAGGGAGAGAGAGAGAGAGAGAGAGAGAGAGAGAGAGAGAGACAGGGACAGAGAGAGAGAGAGAGAGACAGGGACAGAGAGATTGAGAGAGAGAGACAGGGACAGAGAGAGAGGGAGAGAGACACGGACACAGGGAGAGGGAGAGAGAGAGATAGGGACAGAGTGCAAGAGAGAGAAACTGAGTCAGAGAGAGAGAGAGAGAGACAGGGACAGAGAGAGCGAGAGAGTGACAGGGACAGAGTGCAAGGGAGAGAAACCGAGTCAGAGGGAGAGAGAGAGAGAGAGAGAGAGAGAGAGAGAGACAGGGACAGAGAGATTGAGAGAGAGACAGGGACAGAGAGAGAGAGAGAGAGACAGGGACACAGGGAGAAGGAGAGAGAGAGACAGGGACAGAGTGCAAGAGTGAGAAACTGAGTCAGAGAGAGAGAGGGGGAGAGAGACAGGGACAGAGAGAGCGAGAGAGAGACAGGGACACAGGGAGAGGGAGAGAGAGAGAGAGAGAGAGAGACTGGGACAGAGTGCAAGAGAGAGAAACTGAGTTAGAGAGAGAGAGGGAGAGAGACAGGGTCAGAGAGAGAGAGAGAGAAAAGAGACAGGGTCAGAGAGAGAGAGAGACCGGGACAGAGAGAGAGAGAGAGGGAGAGAGAGAGACAGAGAGAGAGAGAGTGAGAGAGAAAGACAGACTGGGTAAAAGAGAGAGAGAGAAGACAGAGAGAGAGAGAGAGAGAGAGAGGGAGACAGAGTCAGAGAGGGAGAGGAGCAGGGACAAAGAAAGAGACAGGGATAGAGAGAGAAGAAGGGACAGAGAGAGAGAGAGAGAGCGAATAAGAGAGAGCGAGAGAATAAGAGAGAGAGAGAGAGAGAGACTGGGTGATGTGTAACGAAAAAGGACTAATTAGCAATCTTGTTGTGCGAGGCCCCTTGGGGAAGAGTGACCATAATATGGTAGAATTATTTACTAAGGTGGAGAGTGACACAGTTAACTCAGAGACTAGGTCCTGAACTTAAGGAAAGGTAACTTCGATGGTATGAGACGTGAATTGGCTAGAATAGACTGGCGAAAGATCCTTAAAGGGTTGACGGTGGATAGGCAATGGCAAACATTTAAAGATCACATGGATGAACTTCAACAATTGTACATCCCTGTCTGGAGTAAAAATAAAACGGGAAGATGGCTCAACCGTGGCTAACAAGGGAAATTAGGGATAATGTTAAATCCAAGGAAGCGTCATATAAATTGGTCAGAAAAAGCAGCAAACCTGAGGACTGGGAGAAATTTAGAATTCAGCAGAGGAGGACAAAGGGTTTAATTAGGGGGGGGGAAATAGAGTATGAGAGGAAGCTTGCTGGGAACATAAAAACTGACTGCAAAAGCTTCCGTAGATATGTGAAGAGGAAAAGATTAATGAAGATAAACGTGGGTCCCTTGCAGTCAGAATCAGTTGAATTTATAATGGGGAACAAAGAAATGGCAGACTGATTGAACAAATACTTTGGTTTTGTCTTCACTAAGGAAGACACAAATAACGATCCGGAAATACTAGGTGACCGAGGGTCTAGTGAGAAGGAGGAACTGAAGGAAATCCTTATTAGTCAGGAAATTGTGTTAGGGAAACTGATGGGATTGAAGGCCGATAAATCCCCAGAGCCTGATAGTTTGCATCCCAGAGTGCTTAAGGAAATGGCCCTAGAAATAGTGGATGCATTGGTGATCATTTTCCAACAGTCTATCGACTTTGGATCAGTTCCGATGGACTGGAGGGTAGCTAATGTAACACCACTTTTTAAAAAAGGAGAGAGAGAGAAAATGGGAAATTATAGACCAGTTAGCCTGACATCAGTAGTGGGGAAAATGTTGGAATCAAGTATTAAAGATGAAATAGCAGCGCATTTGGAAAGCAGTGACAGGATTGATCCAAGTTAGCATGGATTTATGAAAGGGAAATCATGCCTGACAAATCCTCCAGAATTTTTTGAGGATGTAACTAGTAGAGTGGACAAGGGAGAACCAGTGGATGTGGTATATTTGGACTTTCAAAAGACTTTTGACAAGGTCCCACACAAGAGATTGGTGTACAAAATTAAAGCACATGGTATTGGAGGTAATGTATTGACGTGGATAGAGAACTGGTTGGCAGACAGGAAGCAGAGAGTCGGGATAAACGGGTCCTTTTCAGAATGGCAGGCAGTGACTAGTGGGGTGCCGCAGGGCTCAGTGCTGGGACCCAGCAATTTACAATATACATTAATGATTTAGATGAAGGAATTGAGAGTAATATCTCCAAGTTTGCAGATGGCACTAAGCTGGGTGGCGGTGTGAGCTGTGAGGAGGATGCTAAGAGGCTGCAGGGTGACTTGGACAGGTTAGGTGAGTGGGCAAATGCATGGCAGATGCAGTATAATATGGATAAATGTGAGGTTATCCACTTTGGTGGCAAAAACATGAAGGCAGAATATTATCTGAATGGCGGCAGATTAGGAAAAGGAGAGGTGCAACAAGACCTGGGTGTCATGGTACATCAGTCATTGAAAGTTGGCATGCAGGTACAGCAGGCGGTGAAGAAGGCAAATGACATGATGGCCTTCATAGCTAGGGGATTTGAGTATAGGAGCAGGGAGGTCTTGCTGCAACTGTACAGGGCCTTGGTGAGGCCTCACCTGGAATATTGTGTTCAGTTTTGGTCTCCTAATCTGAGGAAGGATGTTCTTGCTATTGAGGGAGTGCAGCGAAGGTTCACCAGACTGATTCCCAGGATGGCTGGACTGACATATGAGGAGAGACTGGATCGACTGGGCCTGCATTCACTGAAGTTCAGAAGAATGAGAGGGGATCTCATAGAAACATATAAAATTCTGACGGAACTGGACAGGTTAGATACAGGAAGAATGTTCCCGTTGTTGGGGGAGTCCAGAACCAGGGTCACTGTCTAAGGATAAGGGGTAAACCATTTAGGACGAAGATGAGGAGAAACTTCTTAACTCAGAGAGTTGTTAACCTGTGGAATTCTCTTCCGCAGAGAGTTGTTGATGCCAGTTCATTAGATATATTCAAGAGTGAGTTGGATATGGCCCTTATGGCTAAAGGGATCAAGGGGTATGGAGAGAAAACAGGAAAGGGGCACTGAGGTGAATGATCAGCTATGATCTTATTGAATGGTGGTGCAGGCTCGAAGGGCCGAATGACCTTCTCCTGCACCTATTTTCTATGTTTCTATGTTTTTATGTTTCTATGAGACAGGGACTGCTACGTATTTATGCTTGGGGTCACTAGACACCAGGAGGCGCAACTGTTGGAGGTCATCAGGCTGTACGCGCGTGCGCGCGGTCACTGGTATATAAGCACGGGTACTATGTCACGCGGGTTACTTTTGGCGCGAATAAAGTTGGATCAGGTTTACACCTGAGGCAGTTTACTGTAACAAGTCTTTTGAGTCATTACATTCATTACATTTGGCCACGAGGTAACTTAAGAACCTTCGCATGTACAATGGGCACTATTGGAATTCTGGAGAGATTCGTGGATGGTGAGGATTGGGCAGACTTTATCGACCGCCTGGATCAGTATTTTGTGGCCAACAATATGGAGGGAGAGGCTGACGCAATTCGGCGCAGGGCAGTTTTCTTCACTGTTTGTGGTTTAAAAATTTATTGCCTCATGAAGAATCTTCTCTCGCCTTTACGTCAAACGGACAAAGAATATGGGGATTTGTGTGCTTTGGTGTGTGACCATCTTAATCCAAAAAAGGGGATCATCATCTCACGCTATCGCTTCTACACGCATGTCCGTGCTGAGGGCCAGGATGTGTCGGGATTCAATGCCAACCTGCGATGTCTTGTTGAGCCGTGCATGTTTGGGAACGTGTTGGAAAACATGCTGCGAGATTTATTCTTGATAGGCATCAATCATGATGTGATTCTTCGGAAGTTATTGGCCGAAGAGAAGCTGGATTTGAGCATCGTGACTGCCCAGGCATGCATAACGACTGATGATAATTTGAGGCAGATATCATCGAAGAGTTGGAGCTCCACGGCAAGTACTGTAAATAAGATTGTGTCGTCGTCTGGCAGAGCTGCTTATGCCAGGGCCGACTCGACTACTTATGTGAAAGCTGTAGCTGCTCAAAGTCCGCCAACTGGTATGAATCCAATTTCACCCTGTTGGCATTGTGGGGGCAATCATCGGCCTCATCAGTGTCGGTTTAAACAGTACTCCTGTAATGGCTGTTCCAAAGTGGGGCATCTTCAGAGAATGTGCCCACAACTGAGCAAGCGTGCTGCTGCTCATCACATTGCTGATAATGACCCATCCAGTGCTAGCCCGGATACACAATCCAAGGAGGAAGTGTATGGTCTGTATTCGTTCTTGGGAAGGAGCCAGACGATAATCGTTAATGTGAAGCTGAATGACATGCCTGTATCAATGGAGCTGGACACTGGTGTGAATCAGTTGATAATGAGCCAAAGGACATTTGACAAGCTGTGGGACACTGAGGCTGTGATGCCTAAGCCGAGTCCAGTCAATGCCAAGTTGCGTACTTACAGTAAGGAACTCATACCAGTGAGTGGCAGTGCAGTAGTCAAGGTGTCATATGATGATGTGGTTCATGATCTTCCATTATGGATCTTCCCAGGTAATGGTCCAATGCTGTTCGGCAGGAATTGGCTCTAGAAAATCAAATGGAATTGGAATGATATCAAGTATTGTCATCGGTGGATGAGATGACACTTCGTGGGCTCAAGTGTTGAAGAAGTTTCCTTCTTTTTTTGAACCAGGCATTGGTAATTTTACTGGAGCCAAGGTGCAGATTCACCTAGATTTTGATGCAAGGCCTGTCTATCATAAAGCTCGGTCTGTTCCCTACATGATGGGGAGAAGCTTGAAATTGAACTTGACAGACTCCAACGTGAAGGGGTCATAACTCCGGTAGGGTTTAACGCATGGGCCAGTCATATTGTTCCTGTGTTGAAGAGTGATGGCACTGTCAGGATTTGTGGAGACTACAAAGTTATGATTAACCGCTTTCAAAACAGGATCAGTACCCGTTACCGAAGGCTGATGACCTGTTTGCCATGCTAGCTGGTGGAACGTTGTTCACTAAACTGGATCTGACATCGGCCTATATGACACAGGAGCTTGTCGACACTTCGAAGAAACTCACCTGCATCAACACCCATAAAGGGCTGTTTGTCTACAACAGGTGTCCTTTTGGAATTCGTTCGGTTATGGCCATCTTTCAGAGGAATATGGAGAGTCTACTGAAGTCTGTACCTTGAATATTGTGTGCCGTTTTGGTCTCCTAATCTTGCTATTGAGGGAGTGCAGCGAAGGTTCACCAGACTGATTCCCGGGATGGCAGGACTGACATATGAAGAAAGACTGGATCGACGAGGCTTATATTCACTGGAATTTAGAAGAATGAGAGGGGATCTCATAGAAACATATAAAATTCTGATGGACAGGTTAGATGCAGAAAGAATGTGCCTGATGTTGGGGAAGTCCAGAACCAGGGGGTCACAATCTAAGGATAAGGGGTAAGCCATTTAGGACTGAGATGAGGAGAAACTTTTTCACTCAGAATTGTGAACCTGTGGAATTCTCCACCACAGAAAGTTGTTGAGGCCAGTTCGTTAGATATATTCAAAAGGGAGTTAGATGTGGGGAAAGGAGGCGGGGTGGCGTTGCTGGTTAAAGAAGAAATTAATGCAATAGTAAGGAGGGACATTAGCCTGGAATCGGTATGGGTGGAGCTGCGGAATTCCAAAGGGCAGAAGACACTAGCGGGAATTGTGTACAGACCACCAAACAGTAGTAGTGAGGTTGGGAACAGCGTCAAACAAGAAATAAGGGATCTGTGCAATAAAGGTACAGCAGTTATCATGGGCGACTTTAATCTACATATTGATTGGGTGAACCAAACTGGTAGCAATACAATGGAGGAGAATTTCCTGGAGTGCATTAGGGATGGTTTTCTCGAGAGCTGGCCATCCTCGACTGGGTGATGTGTAATGAGAAGGGACTAATTAGCAATCTTGTTGTGCGACGCCCCTTGGGGAAGAGTGACCATAATATGGTAGTATTATTTATTAAGGTGGAGAGTGACACAGTTAATTCGGAAACTAGGGTCCTGAACTTAAGGAAGGATAACTTTGACAGTATGAGGCTAGAATTGGCTAGAATAGACTGGCAAAGGAATCTTAAAGGGTTGACGGTGGATAAGCAATGGCAAACATTTAAAGATCACATGAATGAACTTCAGCAATTGTACATCCCTGTCTGGAGTAAAAATAAAATGGGGAAGGTGGCTCAACCATGGCTAACAAGGGAAATGAAGGACAGTGTTCAAGCCAAGGAAGAGGCATATAATTTGACTAGAAAAAGCAACAAACCTGAGGGCTGGGAGAAATTTAGAATTCAACAGAGGAAGACTAAGGGTTTAATTAAGAGGGGGAAAATAGAGCAGGAGAGGAAGCTTGCAGAGAACATAAAAACTGACTGCAAAAGCTTCTATAAATATGTGAAGAGAAAAAGATTAGTGAAGACAAACGTAGGTCCCTTGCAGTCGGATTCAGGTGAATTTATAATGGGGAGTAAAGAAATGGCAGACCAATTGAACAAATACTTCGGTTCTGTCTTCACAAAGGAAGACACAAATAACTTATCAAATGTACTAGGGGACAGTAGGTCTAGTGAGAAGGAGGAACTGAAGGATATTCTTATTAGGCAGGAAATTGTGTTAGGGAAATTGATGGGATTGAAGGCCAATAAATCCCCGGGGCCTGATAGTCTGCATCCCAGAGTACTTACGGAAGTGGCCCTAGAAATAGTGGATGCATTGGTGATCATTTACCAACAGTCTATTGACTCTGGATCAGTTCCTATGGACTGGAGGGCAGCTAATGTAACCCCACTTTTTAAAAAAGGAGGGAGAGAGAAAACCGATAATTATAGACTGGTTAGCCTGACATCGGTAGTGGGGAAAATGTTGGAATCAATCATTAAGGATGGAATAGCAGTGCATTTGGAGAGCAGTGACAGGATCAGACCAAGTCAGCATAGATTTATGAAAGGGAAATCATGCTTGATGAATCTTCTGGAATTTTTTGAGGTTGTAACTAGCAGAGCGGACAAGGGAGAACCAGTGGATGTTGTGTATTTGGACTTTCAAAAGGCTTTTGACTAGGTCCCACACAAGAGATTGGTGTGCAAAATCAAAGCGCATGGAATTGGGGGTAATGGATTGATATGGCTAGAAAACTTGTTGGCAGGAAGCAGAGAGTCGGGATAAACGGGTCCTTTTCAGAATGGCAGGCAGTGACTAGTGGAGTGCCGCAGGGCTCAGTGCTGGGACCCCAGCTCGTTACAATAAACATTAATGATTTAGATGAAGGAATTGAGTGTAATATCTCCAAGTTTGCGGATGACACTAAACTGGGTGGCGATGTGTGCTGTAAGGAGGACGCTAAGAGGCTGTAGGGTGACTTGGACAGGTTATGTGAGTGGGCAAATGCATGGCAGATGCAGTATAATGTGGATAAATGTGAGGTTAGCCATTTTGAGGGCAAAAGCACGAAGGCAGAGTATTATCTGGATGGCGGCAGATTAGGAAAAGGGGAGGTGCAATGAGACCTGGGTGTCATGGTTCCTCAGTCACTGAAAGTAGGCATGCAGGTACAGCAGGCGGTGAAGAAGGCAAATGGTATGTTGGCCTTCATAGCTGGGGATTTGAGTATAGGAGCAGGGAGGTCTTACTGCAGTTGTACAGGGCCTTGGTGAGACCTCATCTGGAATATTGTGTACAGTTTTGGTCTCCTAATCTGAGGAAGGACGTTCTTGCTATTGAGGGAGTGCAGCGAAGGTTCACCAGACTAATTCCAGGGATGGCTGGACTGTCATATGAGGAGAGATTGGATCAACTGGGCCTTTATTCACTGGAGTTTAGAAGGATGAGAGGGGTTCTCATGAAAATGTATAAGATTCTGACGGGACAAAACAGGTTAGATGCGGGAAGAATGTTCCCGATGTTGGGGATGTCCAGAACCAGGGGACATAGTCTTTGGATAAGGCCATTTAGGACTGAGATGAGGAGAAACTTCTTCACTCAGAGAGTTGTTAACCTATGTAATTCCCTGCCACAGAGAGTTGTTGATGCCAGTTCATTAGATATATTCAAGAGGGAGTTAGATATGTCCCTCATGGCTAAAGGGATCAAGGGGTATGGAGAGAAAGCAGGAAAGGGATACTGAGGGAATGATCAGCCATGATCTTATTGAATGGCGGTGCAGGCTCGAAGAGCCGAATGGCCTACTCCTGCACCTATTTTCTATGTTTCTATGTTTCTATGTGGCCCTTACGGCTAAAGGGATCAAGGGGTTTGGAGAGAAAGCAGGAATGGGGTACTGAAGTTGCATGGTCAGCCATGATCATATTGAATGATGATGCAGGCTCGAAGGGCCGAATGGCCTACTCCTGCACCTACTTTCTATGTTTCTATGTTTCTTTAACTGTCATGTTTCAAGATGACATTCTGGTCACAGGTCGCGACACTACTGAACAGCTGAACAATCTTGCAGAAGTCCTACATCGTCTGGACAAAGTGGAACTCAGGCTGAAACATTTGAAGTGTGCCTTCATGGCACCTAAAGTTGAATTCCTGGGGAGGAAGATTGCTGCTGATGGCATCAGGCCCACTGATTCGAAAACCAAAGTCATCAAAAATGCACCCAGGCCTAAGAATGTGACGGAGCTGCGTTCATTCCATGGGCTACTGAACTACTTTGGTAATTTCTTACCCAGATTGAGCACTTTGTTCGAGCCACTGCATGTGCTACTCAGAAAAGACGACAACTGGGTCTGGGGTGTGTCTCAAGATAGAGCCTTTGAGAAAGCTAAGAATCTGCTCTGTTCAAACAAGTTGCTTGTTCATTATGATCCGTGTAAGCGTCTTGTATTGGCCTGTGATGCTTCATCATATGGGGTTGGCTGTGTACTCCAACAAGCAAATGAGTCGGGTAAGCTACAACCTGTTGCGTATGCTTCGAGAAGTTTGTCAAAGGCGGAAAGAGCTTACAGCATGGTAGAAAAAGAAGCTTTGGCCTGTGTGTATGGGGTCAAAAAGATGCATCAGTCCCTGTTTTGAACTCAAAACGGATCACAAGCCACTTATTTCATTGTTTTTGGAAAACAAAGGTATTAATACCAATGCATCGTCCCATATCCAGAGGTGAGCGTTGACATTGTCTGCCTATGATTATGTTATTCATCATAGACCTGACACTGAGAATTGTGCCGATGCACTGAGTCGTCTGCCGTTGCCCACACCTGAGGTGGAGACGCCACAACCTGCAGATCTACTATTAGTAATGGATGCTTTTGAGAGTGAAGGAACTCTTGTCACTGCTCAACAAGTTAGGATCTGGACCAGCCATTACCCTATTTTATCGGTTGTGAAACGTTGTGTCCTCAGTGGTGATTGGTCTGCAATACCTATGGAAATGTGTGATGAGACCAAACCTTACAACTATCGCAAAGATGAACTGTCCATTCAGTCAGAATGTTTACTGTGGTGTAATCATGTTGTTATGCCTCAGAAAGGTCGAGAAAAATTTGTATGTGAACTATATACCACTCATCCTGGTATTGTCATGATGAAGGCCAATGCTTGCTCTCATGTATGGTGGCCTAGAATTGACTCTGATCTGGAATCATATGTGCATCAGTGCAATACTTGTATGCAGCTAAGTAAAGTACCAGCAGAATCTCTGCTGAGTCTTTGATCGTGGCCATCTAAACCATGGTCGAGGATCCACAGCGATTTTGCAGGCCCTTTCCTGGGAAAGATGTTTTTAGTTGTAGTGGATGCATATTCAAAGTGGATAGAGGGTATTATTATGTCATCCAGTACTTCTACAGCTACTATTGAGAGCCTTCATGTCATGAAAGTTGGCATGCAGGTACAACAGGCGGTGAAGAAGGCAAATGGTATGTTGGCCTTCATAGCGAGACTATTTGAGTATAGGAGCAGGGAGGTCTTACTGCAGTTGTACAGGGCCTTGGTGAGGCCTCACCTTGAATATTATGTACAGTTTTGGTCTCCTAATCTGAGGAAGGACATTCTTGCTATTGAGGGAGTGCAGCGAAGGTTCACCAGACTGATTCCCGGGATGGCAGGACTGACATATGAAGAAAGACTGGATCAACTAGGCTTATATTCACTGGAATTTAGAAGAATGAGAGGGGATCTCATAAAAACATATAAAATTCTGATGGGATTGGACAGGTTAGATGCAGGAAGAATGTTCCTGATGTTGGGGAAGTCCAGAACCAGGGGTCACAGTCTAAGGATAAGGGGTAAGCCATTTAGGACCAAGATGAGGAGAAACTTTTTTACTCAGAGAATTGTGAACCTGTGGAATTCTCTACCACAGAAAGTTGTTGAGGCCAGTTCGTTAGATATATTCAAAAGGGAGTTAGATGTGGCCCTTATGGCTAAAGGGATCAAGAGGTATGGAGAGAAAGCAGGAAATGGGTACTAAAGTTGCACGCTAGGCAATGATCATATTGAATTGTGGTGCAGGCTCGAAGGGCCGAATTACCTACTCCTGCACCTATTTTCTATGTTTCCATGTTTGCTACTCGTGGTTTGCCTGACATTGTTGTGAGCGACAACGGATCTTGCTTCACAAGTCTGGAGTTTCAAGAGTTCATGAAACTCAATGGTATTAAACATGTGAGGTCAGCCCCATTCAAACCTGCTTCTAATGGTCATGTAGAGCGTGCTGTTCAAACAATCAAGCAGAGTATGAAACATGCAACTGAGGGTTCACTGCAGACTCACTTGTCCTGTATACTGCTCAGTTACAGGACCAGACCTCACACGCTTACTGAGGTCTCCCCTGCTGAACTATTGATGAAGAGAAATCTCAAGACCAAGCTCTTTCTTGTTCATCCTGATTTGAATGATCGTGTTGAAAACAGACGTCAAAGTCAGCAAGGGTATCATGATCGTGCTGCTGTGTCACGTGACATCTCTGTCAACTATCTGATTTATGTACTGAACTATGGTCAAGATCCAAAGTGGATCCGAAGTACTGTTGCAGCCATGGAGGGTAACAGGCTGTTTATTGTCATGCTCAAGAATGGGCAAACATGCAGGAAATATGTTGATCAGATAAAACTGCGGCACACGTATGAACTGAAACCGCTTGAGGAAGATGCAGTCAGTGACCAACCAACCAATGTTCATTCATCAGAGGACTTTGCTGTCTTTATTGAAATTGGACCTCCAGTCTCTGATGTGGTCATTACCACTCCCATCAGATCGGTTACTCAGCCTTCAGTCACAACTGACTCAGAATGCTCGCCTAGAACTGAAGTTGAACTAAGACGATTAACTCGTGAGCGAAGAGTCCCAGACCGTCTTAATTTGTAAAAAGACTGATATTAAGATCTTGAAAGGGGATATTGTTATCTATTTATGCTTGGGGTCACCAGACACCAGGGGACACAACTGTCGGAGGTCATCGGGCTGCAACTGCATGTGCGTGGTCATTGGTATATAAGCGCGGGTAACATATCACACGGGTTACTTTGGGCGCGAATAAAGTTGGATCAGATTCACACGCGAGGAAGTTTACAGTAACAAGTCTTTTGAGTCATTACATTCATTACAGAGTGCGAGAGAGAGAGACAGGGACAGAGAGAGAGAGAGCAAGAGACAGGGATAGAGAGAGAGAAAGAGGGAGACAGGGACTGCTATGTTTAGAATAACTCCACAAGACTGAGTACTGTAAGTGTAAAGTCCTGACCCTACAGTACAGACTCACACGAGGCACATGCTGAAGTCAAGGTCACTCAGGACCTGCACCTTTATTTCACAGCTCTCGCATGCCACACTTGCCTGAGACCTGTCTTTATATACCTGTGTGGAACAGGTATGCAGTGTCTCCTGCAAGTGCACCCCTGATGGTAACGTATGCTTGTGGTTACAGGTCATATCTAGTTACAGTCATGTATAGCATGGTAAGATACAGTAATGTACAGTAATGTGAGATACATGACATCACCCTCCCCCAAAGTCTTATTGTCTTTATAGATTCAGTCTCTCAGGTGGTCTACGCTCTCGCGTGGAGCGTCTTAGTTGTGGTTCAGTTGTTTGCCTTGGTGCCTGTTTTTCTTTCGGTATGATTGTTGGTATCTCGCCTGGGCTGTCTGTTTCATTCAGTATGATTGTTGGTATCTCGTCTGGTCTGTCTGTTGAGATAGCCCTTTCCTCAGGTTGTTCCCTCTGTCTGTCCACCAGGTGTAGTGTGAGTTCCACATTGTAGTCTGCCTCTGGTTCTGCAGTGTTGTTGGTGAATCTGCTTTTTACTTGGTCTACATGCCTCCGGCAGGTTTGGCCATTGTCCATTTGTACCTCCAGTAGCCTGTTTCCTTCCTTGCCTGTTACTGTCCCTGCAAGCCATTTGGGACCCCTGCCATAGTTTAGCACAAAAACTTTGTCCCCTATCTCATTCCACCTCCCCCTCGAATTTCGGTCATGGTACTCAGTTAGCTTACGGCGCTTTGCCTCAACGATTTCATGCATGTCTGGGAGGATTAACGAGAGCCTTGTCTTCAAGGTCCGTTTCATCAATAGTTGCGCGGGGGGAACCCCAGTCAATGAATGTGGACGAGATCTGTATGCCAGCAGCAGTCGCGACAGGCGGCCCTGCAGCGTGGGACCTTGGATTTTAAACATGCCTTGTTTAATGATTTGCACTGCTCGCTCCACCTGGCCATTGGAGGCTGGCTTGAACGGTGCCGTCTTAACGTGATTTATGCCGTGGTGAACTATAAAATCTTGGAATTCTGCGCTGGTGAAGCACGGACCATTATCACTGACCAATATGTCAGGAATTCCGTGCGTTGCAAACATGGTTCCCAGGCTCTCTACAGTGGTGGAGGTGGTGCTCGAGTTTAAAATGGTGCATTCGATCCATTTTGAAAATGCATCGACGACTACGAGGAACATTTTGCCCATGAATGGGCCCGCATAGGCTACGTGTACCCGCGACCACGGTTTGGTGGGCCAGGGCCAGGGGCTCAGGGGGGCCTCCCTGGGGGCATTACTGAGTTGGGCACAAATGGTGCACCGTCGGACGCAGAGCTCCAAGTCCGCATCAATGCCATGCCACCAGACGTGGGATCTGGCTATGGCCTTCATGAGAACGATCCCCGGGTGCTCGCGGTGGAGGCATAACTACTCGGCTACCCCACATCAGGCAGTCTGCCTGTAGTGATAGTTCATGCATGCGCCTATGGAAAGGTTTTATCTCCTCGGCGCAGGCATCGCAAGCCTCTGCCCAGTCACCAGTTATGACACATTGTTTGACTAAGGATAACGTGGGGTCGCTGGTCGTCCAGGCTCTGATTTGGCAAGCCGTCATGGGCGAACCTGTGGATTCAAAGGCATTGATTGCCATGACCATCTCACAGTCCTGTTCGTCAGACCCTTCCGTGGTCACCAGAGGTAGCCTGCTAAGCGCGTCGGCACAGTTGTCTGTGCCTGGTCTGTGCCTTATTGTGTAGTCATAAGACGCCAGCATGAGTGCCCACCGTTGAATGCGTGCCGAGGCGTTGCCGTTTATTGCCTTGCTCTCGGATAGCAGGGACGTGAGGGGCTTGTGGTCGGTTTCTAATGCGAACTTGGCCCCGAAAAGGTATTGGTGCATCTTTTTGACACCATACACGCACGCGAGCGCCTCCTTCTCCACCATACCGTACCCGCACTCCGCCCGCGAAAGTGACCTGGAGGCATAAGCAATGGGTTGTAATTTATCCGCACCATTGACATGCTGTAAAACGCACCCGACCCCGTACGCTGATGCATCACACGTAAGAACTAGCTTTTTACCTGGATCAAAAAAAGCCAAAACACTGTTGGAACATAGAAGGTTGCGTGCTTTATTGAAGGCGCGTTCCTGGGCGTCCCCCCAAAACCAATCACACCCCTTTCTGAGTAGCACGTGGAGAGGCTCCAACAGCGTGCTTAAGTTCTGCATAAAGTTCCCAAAGTAATTGAGTAGCCCGAGAAAGGCGCGCAGTTACGAGACATTCCGGGGCCTGGGTGCCAGACGAATTGCTTCGGTTTTGGATTCTGTTGGGCGGATTCCATCAGCGGCAATCCTTCTGCCCAAAAATTCAACCTCGGACGCGAGAAACAGACACTTGGATTTCTTAACTCTTAGACCTACCCGATCCAACCGCTTTAGTACTTCCTCCAAATTGCGGAGATGGGAGTCGGTGTCCCTGCCTGTGATAAGTATGTCGCCTTGAAATACATCCCCGGGATGGACTTGAGCAGACTCTCCATGTTGCGCTGGAATATGGCAGCTGCCGACCTGATGCCGAATGGGCATCGATTGTACATGAAAAGGCCTCAATGTGTGTTGATGGTGGTGAGTAGCTTAGACTCTTCGGTCAGTTCTTACGTCATGTACACAGATGTGAGGTCTAGTTTCGAGAAAATTTCCTCCAGCCAATGTGGCAAATAGGTCCTCCGCTCTGGGCAGCGGGTATTGGTCCTGTAGGGAGACTCTGTTTATGGTAGATTTGTAATCCCCACAGATTCGTACGGATCCATCAGGCTTCATGACTGGGACAATGGGACTTGCCCAGCCGCTAAATTCCATGGGTAAGATAATGCCTTCCCGTAGAAGCCTGTCCAGTTCATGTTCAATCTTTTCCCTCATCACATAGGGCACAGCTCTAGCCTTGTGATGGACCGGTCTAGCATCCTGTGTGATGTAGATTTTAACTTTAGCCCCTTTGAAGGTGCCCACACCTGGCTGAAAGAGATGTTCAAATCGACTTAGAACTGTTGAGCAGGAGGTCCGTTCCCCTCATGACATGACGTGAACATCATCCCATTTCCAATTTCGTTTTGCCAGCCAGCTTCTCCCCAGCAGTGCGGGGAGATCTCCGGGGACAATCCGCAGGGGAAGTCGGTTCACTGTCCATTTGTGTGTGACTGAGAGCATGGCGCTGCCAAGGACTGGGACGATTTCTTTGGTATAGGTCCTTAGTTTGGTGTCGACCCTTGTGAGTTTTGGTATGTTGCTTTTGTGCGAGCACAGCTGTTCAAATTGTTGAGCGCTCATGAGAGATTGACTCGCTGCCGTATCCAGTTCCATCTTGACGGGTGTCCCGTTGAGTAGGACCCTCATCATTATTGGAGGCGTCTTGTTGTAAGATCCGTGGCCATTGATTGTGTTGACCCGCTGTACCTCGGCGTCCCGGGCACTGTCCCCACCGTCTTCTGGTCCACTTTCCGACCCTTCCGATTCGTATACCAGCCGAGCTGCTGTTTTTCTGCATATGCGGGCCAGATGCCCTGTATAGTGGCAGCTTCTGCAAACAGCATGCTGAAATCGACACCCCCTTGTTGAGTGCCTTCCCCCACATCTCCAGCACAGACCGCTTCCATTGTTTCCGAAGGATGAGCTGCGTCTGGCTGATCTCTCTTGAGTTTCTCTTAGTTTGTAGTTGATTGCTCGCATTGTGGGTTGATGAGGTGTGAACAGCTGTTCATGTGGCCCTTGATAGCTTCTGGTGCCACTGCCTAATGTTGAAGGCCTGCTCTCCTGACTTTGTCTGTGTGTGGGGGTAGCGGCTTGTTTCACGCTGTGAACCCCTTGTTCCGATGTTTCGTTAGTTGTCGTACCCGCAGTGTAGATCAGCCTTGTTTCTTCTTCTCCTGCCAAGAATGTCTGTGCAACCAGTGCTGCTGCCTCTAGGGTCAAGTTCTTGGTCTCTATGAGCTTTCGAAATATGCCTGCGTGGCCTATTCCTTCAATAAAAAAGTCTCTCAGTACTTCTCTCCTTAGTTCATCGGAGAACTCACATAAACTAGCCAGCCTCCAAAGTTCCACCACAAAGTCGGGTATGCTCTGGCCCACACAGCGTCTGTAGTTGTAGAACCTGCGTCTGGCCATGTGTAGGCTGCTTGCTGGCTTCAGGTGGTCTCTTACCAGTGTGCTCAACTCTTCAAACGACTTGCTTGCTGGTTTCTCGGGTGCCAGCAGGTCCTTCATTAAGGCGCATGTTTTCGAGCCACAGCTGGTCAAGAAATGGGCTCTTCTCTTGTCTGCCTTATCGTCGCCTAACCAGTCTTTGGTTACAAAGCTTTGCTAGAGCCTTTCTATAAAGTCCTCCCAATTATCTCGAGCATTGTATTTTTCATCTGAGCCATTGGTCGCCATTCTGTGGATTCTGTGATCCCGTAACTAGTCACCACTGTAAAGTCCGGTCCCTGCAGTACAGACTTACACGAGACTCATGCTGAAGTCAAGGTCACTCAGGACCTGCACCTTTATTTCACAGCTGTCGCATGCCACACTTGCCTGAGACCTGTCTTTATGTACTGTGTGGAACAGGTATGCAGTGTCTCCTGCAAGTGCACCCCTGGTGGTAAGGTATGCTTGTGGTTACAGGTCATATCATGTATAGCATGTATAGCATGGTAAGATACAGTAATGTACAGTAATGTGAGATACATGACAGTAAGCTGTGACCTTTGCCTCTTTAATAAAACTCCAGAGTGCCAAAGCAGCATGGCAGACAACCTTTTATACTCACTTGCATGAGGTTTGCAGATGACCCTTGGGCCTCCAATAGGTGCTCCCTCTGGTGTCAAGTCTTACACAGTTATAATGTTTACTTACATAACAGGGACAGAGCGAGAGAGAGAGAATAAGAGAGAGAGAGAGTGACAAGGACAGAGTGCGAAAGAGAGAGAGAGACAGGGTCAGAGAGAGAGAGAGAGACAGTGTCAGAGAGAGAGAGAGACAGGGGCAGAGAGAGAGACACACACAGGGTCAGAGAGAGAGAGAGATTGGGTAAAAGAGAGAGAGAGAGAAGACACGGATAGAGAGAGAGAGAGAGACAGGGTCACAGAGAGAGAGAGAGAGAGAGAGAGAGAGAGAAAGAGGGACAGAGAGAGACAGACAGACAGACAGAGAAAGACAGGGACAGACAGACAGATAGGGACAGAGAGAGTGCGAGAGAGAGAGAAACAGGGTCAGAGAGATAGACAAGGTCCGAGAGAGAGAGAAAGACAGGGACAGGGCGAGAGTGAGTGAGAGACAGGGCCAGAGAGAAAGGGAGAGAGAGAGAGAGAGAGAGAGACTGGGTTAAAGATAGAGAGATTAGACAGAGAGAGAGAGAGAGAGAGGGTCAGAGAGAGGGGGACCGGGACAGGTAAGGAGACAGGGACAGAAAGAGAGAGAGAGAGAGAGAGATAGGGTTAGAGGGAGAGAGAGAGAGAGAGAGTGACAAGGACAGAGTGAGAGAGAGAGAGAGACAGGGTCAGAGAGAGAGAGAGAGTCAGAGAGAGAGGGAGACAGGTAAGAGAGAGACAGTGTCAGAGAGAGAGAGAGAGACAGTGTCAGAGAGAGAGAGAGAGAGACAGGGACAGAGAGAGAGACACACAGGGTCAGAGAGAGAGAGAGAGAGGGTTAGAGAGAGAGAGGGTCAGGGACAGCGAAAACGGCAGGGACATAGAGAGAGAGAGGGTCAGAGAGAGAGAATGAGAGAGGGTCAGAGAGAAAGAGTGAGAGACAGGGACAGAGAGAGAGAGAGAGACAGAGGGACAGGGTCGGAGAGACAGAGAGAGAGAGAGAGAGAGAGAGACTGGGTAAAAGAGAGCGAGAGAAGACAGGGACAGAGAGAGAGAGAGAGAGAGAGAGAGACAGGGTCATAGAGAGGGACAGGGACAGAGAAAGTGGCAGGAACAGAGGGCGAGAGAGAGAGAGATGGGTTAGAGAGAGAAAGGAACAGAGAGAGAGAGAGTAAGAGAGAGAGAAGGTCAGGGACAGAGAAAACGGCAGGGACATAGAGAGAGAGAGAGAGAGCGGGTCAGAGAGAGAGAGTGAGAGACAGGGACAGAGAGAGAGAGAGAGACAGAGGGACAGGGTCGGAGAGACAGAGAGAGAGAGAGAGACAGAGTCAGAAAGAGAGAGAGAGAGACTGGGTAAAAGAGAGAGAGAGAAGACAGGGACAGAGAGAGAGAGAGAGAGAGAGAGAGAGGGACAGGGACAGAGAGAGAGAGAGAGAGAGACAGAGGGACAGGGTCGGAGAGACAGAGAGAGAGAGAGAGAGAGACAGAGTCAGAAAGAGAGAGAGAACTGGGTAAAAGAGAGAGAGAGAAGACAGGGACAGAGAGAGAGAGAAAGAGAGAGAGGGTCATAGAGAGAGAGGGACAGGGACAGAGAAAGTGACAGGGACAGAGAGAGTGAGAGAGAGGGAGATGGGTTCGAGAGAGAAAGGAACAGAGAGAGAGAGTAAGAGAGAGAGAGAGACGGGACAGAGAGAGAGACAGAGTCAGAGAGAGAGAGAGGGAGACAGGTGAGAGAGAGAGAGAGAGAGAGACAGTGTCAGAGAGAGAGAGAGAGACAGGGACAGAGTGAGAGACAGAGTCAGAGAGAGAGAGAGGGAGACAGGTGAGAGAGAGAGAGACAGAGAGACAGTGTCAGAGAGAGAGACAGGGACAGAGAGAGAGACACACAGGGACAGAGAGAGAGAGACAGAGACAGAGACAGGATCAGGATCAGAGAGAGAGAGAGACCGGGTAAAAGAGAGAGAGAGAAGACCGGGACATAGAGAGAGAGCGAGAGAGAGAGACAGGGTCAGAGAAAGTGGCAGGGACAGAGAGAGAGAGAGAGAGATGGGTTCGAGAGCGAGACAGAGAGAGAGAGAGTAAGAGAGAGAGAGAGAGACAGGGACAGAGTGCGAGACAGAGAGAGAAAGACAGGGTCAGAGAGAGAGAGAGTGAGAGATAGGGATAGAGAGAGAGAGAGAGAGACAGTGTCAGAGAGAGAGAGAGAGAGAGAGGGACAGAGAGAGAGAGAGAGGCAGGGACAGAGTGCGAGACAGAGAGAGAGAGACAGGGTCAGAGAGAGAGAGAGTGAGAGACAGGGATAGAGAGAGAGAGAGAGAGACAGGGACAGAGTAAGAGAGCGAGAGACAAGGATAGAGAGAGAGAGAGACAGGGACAGAGACAGGGAGAAAGAGGGGGGTAGAAAAGAGAGAGGGGGGAAAAGACAGGGACAGAGAGAGAGAGAGAGAGAGAGAGAGAGAGAGAGAGAGAGGAACAGACAAAGAGAGAGAGAGAGAGAGAGAGAGACAGGGACGGAGAGAGAAAGAGAGACAGGGACAGAGAGAGACAGAGGGACAGGGTCGGAGAGAGAGAGAGACAGGGACAGAGACAGGGAGAAAGAGGGGGGTAGAAAAGAGAGAGGGGGAGAAAAGACAGGGACAGAGAGAGAGAGAGAGAGAGAGAGAGACAGGAACAGACAAAGAGAGAGAGAGAGAGAGAGAGAGAGACAGGGACGGAGAGAGAAAGAGAGACAGGGACAGAGAGAGACAGAGGGACAGGGTCGGAGAGAGAGAGAGACAGGGGCAGAGAGAGAGAGACAGAGAAAGAGACAGAGTCAGATTGAGAGAGAGACCGGGTAAAAGAGAGAGAGAGAAGACAGGGACATAGAGAGAAAGAAAGTGAGAGAGAGAGAGAGAGAGAGACAGGGTCATAGAGAGAGAGAGGGACAGGGACAGAGAAAGCGACAGAGACAGAAAGAGAGAGAGAGAGTGCAAAGGTTAGAGAGAGAAAGGGACAGAGAGAGAGAGAGAGAGAGAGACAGGGACAGAGTGCGCACGCGAGAAAGAGAGAGAGACAGGGTCAGAGAGAGAGAGAAAGGGACAGAGAGAAAGAGAAAGAGAGACAGGAACAGGGAGAGAGAGAGAGAGAGAGAGAGAGAAAGACAGACAGGTAGCTAGGGATAGAGAGAGAGAGAGAGAGACAGGGTGAGAGAGAGAGAGACAGGGACAGAGAGAAAGAGAAAGAGAGACAGGGACAGAGAGACAGTAAGAGAGAGAGACAAGGACAGAGTGCGAGTTAGAGAGTGTTATGTATGTAAACATTACCAATGTTTAAGACTTGCCACCAGAGGGCGCACCTGTGGGAGACCCAAGGGTCACCTGCACACCCTGGGCAAGCAGGTATAAAAGGCAGTCGACCATGCTGCCTCTTCACTCTGGAGTTACAATAAAGAGACCAAGGTCACAACAGTTTGTGCTTAAGATATACAGTTTTGTGGAGTTATTCTAAACATAACAATTGGCGACGAGTAACAGATCATGAACTTTCAAGCAGTTATGGCTGCCGTTGGTATTCTTGAGAGATTTGTTGAGGGTGATGATTGGGAAGCCTTCGTTGAGCGTCTTGACCAGTACTTCGTGGCCAACGAGCTGGATGAGGACAGTAAAGCTGTCAAGCGCAGGACGATTCTCCTCACCGTTTGTGGGTCCACGATATATGGCTTCATCAAAAATCTGCTAGCACTGACGAAACCAACGGAAAAGACATATGCAGGATTGTGCACGCTGGTTCGGGAACACCAAAAGCCGAAGGAGAGTATCTTAATGTCCAGATATCGCTTTTCTACGCACCATCGCTCCGAGAGCCAGAACATGGTGAGCTATGTCGCCGATCTCAGACCCCTTGCGGGACCGTGCGAATTTGCTGGATTTTTGGGGGAAATGTTGCAGGACTTTTTCATGCTTGGAATCAGCCACGAGGTCATTCTTCGCAAGCTGCTGGCTGCCGAATCCCCAGATCTGAGCAAGGCCATCACGATAGCCCAGGCTATCCACGATAGTCCACGAACGATGCTGCTACACAGATATCTTCTCAGCATCGAAACTCACCGGCAAGTACTGTTCATAAAATAACGCCTTCAGTAGGCAGAACTGTACATGGCAGGGCCTACACGCCTGCAGATGCTAGATCTAGGATGACTCAGAGTCCGCCGTGGGGCGTGAATGCGAATTCATTAGCAGCATGTTGGCGCTGCAGGGGTAATCATCGAGCCTATTTATGTCGATTCAAGCAGTACGTGTGCAAAGGCTGCGAAACAATGGGGCACCTCCAGCGAATGTGCAGACGTGCTGCGACTCACCACGTGGCAGAGTCGGCAGAAGATGACTGATCCGGCGTGGATCATGCTGAACGAGTAAGAGAGGCAACTCAACCCGAGGCTGACGAGGAAGTGTATGGGGTACACACCTTCACCACCAAAAGCCCTCCGATAATGTTGAAAGTCAATTTAAACGGCATTCCAGTTTCCATGGAATTCGACACGGGGGCGAGTCAGTCAATTATGAGCCAGAAAGCTTTTGAGAAACTGTGGGGCAACAAGGCACAAAGTCCAAAACTAAGTCCGATCCACACCAAGCTGTGCACTTACACCAAAGAGCTCATACCAGTCATTGGCAGTGCGGCAGTGAAGTTATTGTACGATGGAGCTGTGCGCGATTTACCACTATGGATTGTACCAGGCGATGGCCCAACGTTGTTCGGCAGAAGCTGGCTCGGAAAGATTCGATGGAACTGGGACGACATCAAAGCACTGTCTTCGGAGGATGACTCCTCGTGTGCACAAGTGCTAAACAAATTACTGTTGTTATTCGAGACAGGCATCGGCAACTTCACAGACGCCAAAGTACAGATCCATCTAGACCCTGATGCACGATCCGTTCATCACAAGGCCTGAGCAGTTTCATACATGATGCAAGAGAAAGTCGAGATCGAGCTGGACAGTCTTAAATGAGAGGGGATCATATCGCTAGTTGAGTTCAACGAGTGGGCCAGTCCAATTGTTCCGGTGTTGAAGAGCGATGGGACGGTCAGAATCTGCGGGGACTACAAGGTAACGATCAACCGAGAGTCGTTACAGGACCAGTACCCACTACCCAAGGTGGTCGACCTGTTTGCAACGCTAGCAGGGGGGGAAGTCGTTCACCAAGCTGGATCTAACCTCGGCTTATATAACACAGGAGCTGGCTGAATCTTCGAAAAGATTGACGTGCATCAACACGCACAGAGGACTGTTCATATACCACAGATGCCCCTTTGGGATTCGTTTGGCGGCAGCCACCTTCCAGGGGAACATGGTGAGTTGGCTGAAATCGGTTCCATGCACCGTGGTGTTCCAAGACGACATCTTGATTACTGGCCGCAACTCCAGTGAACACTTGAACAACCTGGAAGAAGTTCTCAAGCAACTGGACAGAGTGGGACTCAGGCTGAAATGCTCCAAGTGTGTTTTCCTGGCGCCAGAGGTCGAATTTCTGAAGAGAAAGATTGCGGCGGACGGCATCAGACCCACGGACTCCAAGACGAATGCCATCAAGAATGTACCCAGACCACAGAATGTGATGGAGCTGCGTTCGTTCCTGAGACTCCTCAACTATTTTGGTAACTTTCTACCGAGGTTGAGCACTTTGTTGCAACCATTGCATTTATTGCTACGCAAGGGTGATGGCTGGGTTTGGGGTAAAGCTCAAGAGACAGCCTTTAACAATGCCAGAAACCTGCTATGTTTCAACAAGTTACTTGTATTGTATGACACATGTACACGTTTAGTACTAGCTTGTGCTGCAGCTTCATACGGGGTTGATTGTCTGTTACGGCAAGCCAATGGGTGAGGCAAACTGCAACCGGTTGCATATGCATCCAGAAGCTTATCTAAAGCTGAAAGAGCCTACAGTATGGTTGAGAAAAAAGCATTAGCATGCGTATACAGGGTTAAGAAAATGCACCAATCCCTATTTGGCTCTGGTTCGAGCTTGAAACTGACCACAAGCTGCTCATTTCATTGTTCTCAGAAAGCAAAGATATGAACACCAATGCTTCGTCCTGCATCCAAATATGGCCACTAACGTTATCTGCGTATGATTATATAATCCGCCACAGACCAGGCACT